>NC_135337.1:85052551-85352551 GCF_023851605.1 Tamandua tetradactyla | reverse complement strand
AAAGAAATGGGAGAAAACTACATCATAGAGTTTGCTGATAGCAAATCTTTCTAAAAAAATATTTGTAGTGTGTAGGTTTATTTTGGAGGTCTAAATGCATAAAAATACGTTATGTATTTAGACAAGATTCTGGCATTTAGAAAGCGTTATATGTTTTTGCTACTGTTATTTTATTATTATTAAATGTTTACTATTATTGGTAATTTTTGCTGAATTACAGGCCCATGAATTTGTATGTGCTGTCATATCACTGATCACATATCTGTGAATGTTTAATAGCTTTAAGAAAATGTTCCTACCTTTGTGTTTATTCATAGTATTTTCTTTATTTTTATACATTGTTGCTTTCATATGTTATCATCATCATAATTTTTGGCACTTGCCAAAATTTTGGCAAAGAAATAATTGAAAATGAAGGGCTCTAAGAAATTGCAAGAATAGGAAAAAATCAAGCATATATTTTCATTGTCACATCTATTTTAATCTCTGGTTCTTCCCTTCCTCTCATTTTACTGGCAAATTAATTTTTGAATAAATTATATTCTTTTTATAGTACAATTATTGGTGTGGAAATGACAAATAATATTATATGATATCACTCAACCATTCCTCTGTCCTCTGAATTTTCTGTAAAATTATAGTTAAATCTATGTGCTTAATGTGATTCTTATTATCTTGTTCACAAGAATGCTTCAAGGGTGTTGGTATCATTCAAACTTTTATGAAAGTATAACAGTATCATCAATTATTTATTTAGTTTGAGGTAGTTTATACAGGAAATTTAGGTAAACTCTTGATTCGTTGCTTTTCTTTAGAATTTATCCAAATATTTTGTTGTTTCCCAGTATCTTTCAAAAGTGGTCTTTAAAACTATTTCTTTGATATATTGTAATAACTTTATGGGTTTTATACTATAACATGCATTTCAACTCAAGGAAAATGGTACTGTTTTTATGATCATTTGCTCCAATTTCAGCCCGGGGGATCCCTACAGTTTGGCCCCTAAATCATTAAACACAACCCTTATAACCAATGAGAGTGTTCTTCTGATGTGAAAGAATTTTCTAGCTCATCCTTATAAATTTTCTGCCCCATTTCTGGATTCAGCTATTTCTCCAAGGCATCGTGATTCCTTTAACTTGTAAATGGTTATTATAAATCATGTCTGAGCATTGGACTTATTGTTCCAGAGCTGGTCATTTTTATCCCAGAGTATTTCAGTGAATGGAGCTGTGAAATGCATTTTTAAAAAAAGATCAATGGAAATGTGTTTTTTTAACGACAATAGGCATCATGGATGAATGAGTGCTCACAGTGTCCATTTGAATTCAGATGTGCAGGGTGTGTGTGAAACCTCCTCCTTTCTATACCTGAACCTAATTTTTCTCTAAGACTCAGTTCTTCTGTGAAATGTAAATTTTCTAAGGCACCTGCATGTCCATTAAGGTACCTTCTGAGCCCATTAAAGGGCTCAGAAGGAGCTATGCAAATCATCATCTTCTCTGAGTTCCTTTCTCTGATCAGTAGGAGCAGGGTATCTTTAAAAAATCCCATTATTATAGAATATTGCAATTTTTTCTTCTGATTCTGTTAGATTTTATTGCATGTATTATAAGGCAATGTCATTTAATGCCTATGGGTTTAGAACGTTCCACCTTCCTAGTGTATTGGACCTACATACTAATATAGTCATTTTCTTTATCCTTGGAAGTGCCCTTTCCTTAAATTCACTATCATCTGGCATTAAAGTCAGATAAACATGCTTTGTTTTCATTAGCATTTACCCACTGTATAGCTGTCATTCTTTGAAAATGAAATAGGCATTATTTTCAATTCTTGCGTCTTTGAAATACCCCTTTAAACAATATATGGCTGAGCGCTTTCCCCTTAGCTTCAATATATGGTATCATCATTTGCAACAGCTAAAAAGGAAAAGGAAACCTAAGGATCAATTAATGCTTCTGATTCAGAATGTCTTGGGTAGAGCCTGGGTGATGCTGGTACTTGTCCTGGGACCACATGGTGAGATCCACTGACATAAGGGCCTAATCAGACATTTTTACTGTGGTGCCGACACTAGAACATTACTGTAAGATTATTATTATGAAGCCAGCCAATGACTCTGCTTACCTGAATGTGTTTCTGCAGAAATTTAAGAGAAAGCTGACAGTAATACAGCCATGCCATGAGCCTTAAGGCCACTGAAGTCATTAAGATCCCTGAAAATGATTCCAACACATTGTGTCATTAAATACTTGTTCGGACTTCTGGGTCAAGATGGTGGCTTAGCAATGTGCACATTTTAGTTCGTCCTCCAGAGGAACTACTAAATAACCAGAAACGGTACAGAAGAGCTTCTGGGACCACGTCAATGACCGGACACACAGTGTACCCCAGTCTGGACCAGCTGGACTGGCTGCGAGACCCCCCAGAATTGTGAGATCCCCAAGCCACGGCAGCTGGTGCCCCTCCCTCACAGGCTGCTTCCCAGAGGGAAAAGGAAAGGAACTTTACCAGCAGCAGGGTCTGAGCACAATCAAACGCCAATTGTGGAATTAATTAACAAATTCTGACTACTAAAAATAGGCCCCCAGCTCAGGTGAACCTGGTCAAAGCAGAGGTTGCTCATTTTTGCCCCAGCACCAAGGGGGCAGGGCTGATGGAAAAAGAAAAAAATAAAAAGGAAACAGAGGTTTTTGGGGCTGTCTTTCTACAAAGGCTTGACTGCCTTTGGATATAGCAGCAGGACTTTTCAGGCTGCAACTGCCCCAGACATAGGCAGAAGTGAGCTCATTTGGGGGCTTGTCTGGAGCCTGTGCCTTCCCCAGGGGAGGGGTGAAGCCCAACTCAGGTGGAATCCCTCCCTCAAGGAATTCAGACCCCCAGGGTTTGGTAATTTTAAGTCATTAAAACCAGCCTACAACCTCTCCTCTGTCTCCACAATGCCCCCAGCAGGGAGAGTCTGCCAAAGCTAAATGTACCACATCATCTTACACTGGTGGGGCCTGCAGACAGACAAGCACCACATAGTGGGCAGGATAAGAAAAACAGAGTCCAGAGACTTCACAGGAAGTCTTTTAACTTGCCGGGTCTCACCTCAGGGAAAGCCAATGCAGGTGAATCTTTCCTCCTGATAGGAGGCCAGTTTGGCCTGGGAAAATCTTGCTGTGGTCTATAATACCTAAGTAGACCCTCCTAAGGGTGGGGAGGGGAAGGCACCACACAAGCAGGGCAAGAAACAAGAAAACAAGAACTGAAAAATTCTCCTCTGTTAAACAAAACCTAAGCTAGAGGTCCAGATAAAGCAGAACTGAATGTCAAAGAACAGAAAGGCAACAAATTCATCCAGCAAGAAAACCCTAGGTAAAAAAAAGTGAAAGCAATCACTAGAATAAACTAAATAAGGTAATTAAAATGCCTAGACGCCAGCAAAAAATAACAAATCACACTAGGAAAATTGAAGATATGGCCCAGTCAAAGAAACAAACCAACAATTCAAATGACATACAGGAGCTGAAACAATTAATTCGGAATATACGAACAGACATGGAAAACCTCATCAAAAACCAAATCAATGAATTCAGGGAGGATATGAAGAAGGCAAGGAACGAACAAAAAGAAGAAATTGAAAGTGTGAAAAAACAAATCACAGAAGTTATGGGAACGAAAGGCAAGATAGAAGAGTTGAAAAAACAATGAAAACCTACAATGGTAGATTTCGAAAGGCAGAACATAGGATTAGTGAACTGGAGGATGGAACATCTGAAATCCAGCAAGAAAAAGAAAATATAGGGGAAAATATGAGCAGGGACTCGGGGAATTGAAAGACAATATAAAGCACACGAATATACGTGTTGTGGGTATCCCAGAAAGAGAAGAGAAGGGAAAAGGAGGAGAAAAGCTAATGGAGGAAATTATCACTGAAAATTTCCCAACTCTTATGAAAGACTTAAAATTACAGATCCAAGAAGTGCAGCGTACCCCAAAGAGAATAGATACAAATAGATGTACTCCAAGACATTACTAATCAGAATGTCAGAGGTTAAATAGAAAGAGAATCTTGAAAGCAGCAAGAGAAAAGCAATCCATCACATACAAGGGAAGCCCAATAAGACTATGTGGAGATCTCTCAGCAGAAACCATGGAGGCGAGAAGACAGTGGGATGCTATATATAAATTATTAAAAGAGAAAAACTGCCAACCAAGAATTCTATATCCAGCAAAATTGTCCTTCAAAAATGAGGGAGAAATTAAAACATTTTCAGACAAAAAATCACTAAGAGAATTTGTGACCAAGTGACCAGCTCTGCAAGAAATATTACAGGGAGCACTAGAGACAGACACGAAGACAGAAGAGAGAGGTGTAGAGAAGAGTATAGAAAGGAAGACTCTGAGTAAAGGTAAAATGAAGGAAAATCAGACATGACATATAAAATCCAGAAGGCAAAATAGTAGAAGAAAGTACTACCCGTGCAGTAATAACACTGAATGTTAATGGATTAAACTCCCCAATCAAAAGAAATAGTCTGGCAGAATGGATTAAAAAACAGGACCCATCTATATGCTGTCTCTACTCAAAGGAATCGAGGCCAAGGACACAAATGGACATTTGCACACTAATGTTTATAGCAGCATTATTTACAATTACCAAGAGATAGACACAGCCAAAATGTCCACCAACAGACGGTTGGCTAAACAAACTGTGGCATATACTTAAGATGGAATATTATGCAGCTGTAAGACAGAATAGAGTTATGCAATATGTAACAACATGAATGGACCTTAAGGACATTATGCTGAGTGTGATTAGCCAGAAACAAAAGGGCAAATTCTGTATGGGCTCACTGATATGAACTGAAATTAGTGAATAAACTTGGAATATTTCATTGGTAACAGAGACCATCAAGACATAGAAATAGGGTAAGATATTGGGTAATTGGAGCTGAAGGGATACAGATTGTGCAACAGGAGTGAATATAAAAACTCAGAAATGGACAGCACAATATTACCTAACTGTAGTACAATTATGTTAAAACACTGAATGAACCTGCATGTGAGAATGATAGAGGAAGGAGGGCTGGGGGCATAGATGAAATCACAAAGAAAGATAGACAATAAAGATTGAGATGGTATAATCTAGGAATGCCTAGAGCGCATAATGATAGTGACTAAATGTACAAATTTTAAATATGTTTTTGCATGAGGAAGAACAAAAGAATGTCATTACTGCAGTGTGCTGAAAATAGATGTTAATTAATATTTTAATATTTCAACTTATGTGTGAGACTAAAGCAAAAAATGTTTACTTGGTACAAATCTATATTTTGACTAGTGCATCTCCTAATATAACTTATGTAGATAGTTGGTTGAACACCTTAAGTACATGGAACTTTGGGTAGGACATGAGATTTTGTTGGTTTATCCAGGTGATGCCCTGATGAATCACAGAGTGATTTGATCAGTGAGTGGAGAAGTATTTGCAAAGTCCCCTTTGGGGAATGGTGAGAATGGGGGAAAATTCAACTTCCCCAAGTTGAATTCTTGATATTCTCACCAGCAGTGTGGACAACCAAAGCTATAGGCTGAGCCCCCAATCTTGGGGTTTGTTCATATGAAACTTAATTCCACAGGGGATAGGTCAAGCCTACTTAAAATTAGGCCTACGAGTCACCCCCAAGAGAACCTCTTTGGTTGCTCAGATGTGGCCTCTCTCTCCAGCCAACACAGTAAGCAAACTCACCACCCTCCCCCTGTCTATGTGGGACACGACTCCCAGGGGTGTGGATCTTCCTGGAAATGTGGGACAGAAATCCAAGAATGAGCTGAGATTCAGCATCAAGGGATTGAGAAAAACTCTAGAATGAGCTGAGACCCAGCATCAAGGGATGGAGAAAACTTTCTCGACCAGAAGGGGGAATAGTGAAATGAGATAAAGTGTCAATGGCTGAGAGATTCCAAACAGAGTTGAGAGGTTGTCCTGGAGGTTATTCTTATACATTAAGTAGATATCACCTTGTTATCCAAGATGTAATGGAGAAGCTGGAGGGAATTGCCTGAAAATGTAGAGCTGTGTTCCAGTAGCCATGTTTCTTGATGATGATTGTATAATGATAGAGCTTTCACAATGTGACTGTGTGATTGTAAAAACCTGTGTCTGATGCTCCTTTTATCTACCTTGTCGACAGATGAGTAGAACATATGGAATAAAAATAAATAATGGGGGGAACAAATGTTAAAATAAATTTAGTTTGAAATGCTAGTGATCAATGAAAGGGGGTAAGAAGAATGGTAGGTAAAATTTTTTTTCTGTTTTTGTTTTATTTTTCTGTTGCCTTTTTATTTCGTTTTCTGAATTGATGCAAATGCTCTGGGAAATGATCATGATGATGAATATGCAACTATGTGACGATATTGTGAATTGCTGCGTGTGTGTGTAGAGTGGAATGAGCACGTTTTGGGAATGTTTGTGTTTCTTTCTTGTAATTTTTTTAATTAATAAAAAATTTTAAAAAATTTGTTTGAACTAGTATCATATCTTTTTTTTGAAAAAATTGTTGTTATGTACGTATATATATATGAATACTTTGTCTCCTTCTTTGCAGTTGGTAGAAATTTCTCATATACGAATAATAGTTTTTTCTCAGATACAGATTACAAATAGTTTTCTAGGCTGACAACTATTTAAACTTTGTTTCCATGTCCTTTGACCTACTATTGTTTACTTTTGATACAATCAAATCTATCTAGCCTTTGTTTATTTTTTATCTTTGTATCATCTCTAAACTATATGCTTACTTATAGTGTTTACAGAAAGCATTCCTAAATACTCAAAACAAGTATTATGCAAAACTGTTTATGAGCACACTGAAATACCACTGCAAATTAAAATGTTACCCAAAATTTTTAATAAATATTTCATAAAGTGACATGAATACAGATAAATCATGATTACACAATGTTCAATTCTGGAGAGGAAAATATTGTACATCAAAAATTCTATAAAAGTAACTTATCACATTAATTAAGATTTCCATAGCATCATTCAAACTGTTAATGCAAGATCATCCATTCTAAGAATCGATCCAAGATCTGATCATTTTATTCTCAAGCAGAAAGTTGGTTATTTTTACTGTATACAGTTCACTAAAAACTTTCTATATTATTACTAACATTATTAATTTCCATTATTTATATATCTGAATATAGTTAAAATGGAAAAATTTGAGTATAAACACAAAAAAGTACCAAGAAAACCCTCGATTTTTCAATTACAGTCCAATCTGTCTGATGAATAAAAATGCAAAAATCCTCAACAAATCAAATCCAGGAGCACTTTAAAATAATTACACACATGACCACGTGGGATTTATTCCAGGTATGCAAAGATGGTTCAACATTAGAAAATCAATTAATGTAATATACCTTATCAACAAATCAAAGCTTTTAGAAAAACCACATGATCATCACGATTGATGCAGAAAAAACATTTGACAAAATTCCTTTCTTGACGAAAATACTTCAAAGAATAAGAACAGAAGGGAACTTCTTCAACATGATGAAGGGAATTTTTGAAAAACCTACAGCTAACATCACTCTCAATGGGGAAAGACTGAAAGCTTTCCCTCTGTGGTAGTTGGATTCAGTTGTCAACTTGGTCAGGTGAGCATGCCTAGTTCTATTGCTGCGGACATGAGTCAATGGTACGCAAACCTCATCTGTTGCTGCTTTACATCTGTAGTTGGCTAGGAGGCGTTCCTGCTGTAATGAGTGATGTTTGTTTTAATGGCTGGTGTTTAAATTAGAGACTCAATGTGGCACAGCCCAAGCAGCTCCGCATACCTCATCTCAGTACTCGCAGCTCAGACCAGGCCTTTGAAGATGCAGAAAGAAATCACCCCGGAGAAAGTTGTTGGAACCCAGAGACCTGGAGAGAAGGCCAGCAGAGATCACCCTGTGCCTTCCCATGTAAGAAAGAACCTCAGTTGAAAGTTAGTTGCCTTTCCTCTGAAGAACTAATGGAACAAATCCCCTTTTATTAAGAGCCAATCCGTCTCTGGTGTGTTGCATTCCAACAGTAGTAAACTAAAACACCCCCCTAAGACTGGGAACAAGACAAGGATGTCCACTGTCACCGTTGTTATTCAACATTGTGCTTTTAAGTTCTAGCTAAAGCAACAAGACAAGAAAAAGCATCCAAATTGGAAAGGAAGAAGTAAAACATTATCTGTTAGCAGATGATATGATGTTATATTTTAGAAATCCAAAAAATTTTTCATTAAAGCTACTAGAGATATGAATGAGTACAACAAGGTGTCAGGGTAGAAGGTCAACACGCAAAAATCAGTAGTGTTTCTATACACTAGTAATGAGCTGTCTAGGGAGGAAATCAAGAAAAAAATTCCATTTACAAAGCAACAAAAAGAATCCAACATTTAGGAATAAATCTAACCAAGGCACAAAAGATCTATACACAATAAACTATAAGAAATTGCTAAAAGAAATCAAGGAAGATCTAAACAAATGGAAGGTCAAACTACGTTCATGGTTTGGAAGACTAAATATAGTTCAGATGTCACTTCTGCCCAAATTGATTTATAGATTCAATGCAATACTAATTAAAATCCCAACAACTTACTTTACAGAAATAGAAAAAAAATAACCAAATTTATTTGAAATGACAGGTTTCCCTGAATAGCTAAAAATATCTTGTGAAAGAGGAATGAAGTGGGAGGTTTCACACTACCTGACTTTAAAGCATATTACAAAGCTACCAAACAGTATGGTACTGGCACAAAGATAGATATACTGACCAACGGAAATGAGTTCAGTGTTCAGAAATAGACTGTCTCATATGTGAACAATTGATCTTTGATAAGGCAGTCAAGTCAACTCAATGGGACAAGAAGCTTATCCAACAATGGTTCTTGGAAAACTGGATATCTGTATTCAAAGAATAAAAGAGGAACTCCGTCTCACATCTTATGCAAAACTTAACTCAAAATTTATCAAATACCTAAATATTAAAGCTAAGACCATAAAATTTTTAGAAGAAAATGTAGGGTAGTAGCTTATAGATCTTGTGATATAAGGTGGCTTCTTAGACATCACAACCAAATCATGAACAATGATAAAATAAACAGATAAAATGGGATCTCCTAAGCATTGCACACTATTGTGCATCAAAGGGCTTTATCAAAAGTAAAAAGGCTGCCTTTTTACTTTTTTTACATAAAAAGGAGACAATATTTGGAAACCACATGTCAGGCAACCTCCTACTTCATTCCTGTTTCACAGGATATGTTTAGCTATTCGGGGAAACCTGCCATTCCAAATAAATTTGGTTATTATTTTTTTCTATTTCTGTAAAGTAAGTTGTTGGGATTTAAATTAGTATTGCATTGAATCTATAAATCAGTTTGGGCTGAAGTGACATCTGAACTATATTTAGTCTTCCAATCCATGAACATAGTTTGACCTTCCATTTGTTTAGATCTTCTTTGATTTCTTTTAGCAATTTCTTATAGTTTATTGTGTATAGATCTTTTGTGCCTTGGTCAGATTTATTCCTAAATATTGCATTCTTTTTGTTGCTTTGTAAATGGAATTTTTTCCATTTAGAGAACATTTAGAGATCCTATAAAACAACAACAAAAAGACAAAGAACTCAATTTTTAAAATGGGCAGAATTTATGTACAGACACTTTTTCAGAGAAGGAACAAAAATGACTCAAAAACATATGAAAAGAATTTGTACCCTGCTGTTGTTGGGTGCAGTGTTCTGCAAATGTCCCTTAAATTTAGTTTAAAACACTGAAAAAATAATCAGACTTTGATTAGAATTGTGGATGAAGCTGATCCGTGTAGGGCGGAGGTGAAGCAAACTAAAGAGTAAAGGGCCAATCAGTGGGTCACAGCGTCATCATTTAGCTGTAAAGGATGATATTGATTGTATTTTTAAACTTCAAATTTTGTGTGGAACCAAAGGGAAGAATGAGTACTTTGTGTAAAATTTCTATTATTGGTAGCACATTATCTAATTTTCCTTGTATAGTTGGCTTATTCAAACACCATAATTATATGGAAACTCAAATAGGGAGTGAGATCTTGTGGGTTTGTACAGGTTGGTGGGATACCCAGATATGACCCAGAGTCATCTTAGAGGAAGCTTAAAAAGTATTTTCAAATTCCCCTTGAGGGACTGGGTAAAAACGTGGAAATTTTAAATTTCCCCACATGGGGAAGAGCTGGTATTATCACAATCACCGAGGACTGCCAATTGGATAGGCCAGGCAATTGGTCTTGGGACTTGATCTTATGACACTTATTCCTGCAAAGCAGAAGCTAAGCCTACTCCTGATTATGCCTGAGTCACCCCCAGAGAACCGTTTTGTGGTTTTTATGTGGTCTTTCTCCATAGGTAACATCATTGCCCTCACCCCCTACATGGGACATGACTCCCTGGGGGTAAATATCCCAGGCAACATGCGACATGACTCCAGTGATGAGTCTAGACCTGGAATTATGAGGTTGAGAAAGCCTTCTTGTCCAAAAAGGGGAAGAAAAGTGAAACAAAATTAAGTTTCAGAGGCCAAGAGATTTCAAATAGAGTCAATGGGTCTTTCTGAAGGGCATTCTTATGCAGTATATAGCTATCTCTTTTCAGTTTTTGGTGTCCTGGAGTAGCTAGTGAGAAATACCCGATACCGCTGAACTGCAATAAAATAGCCTTGATTCCTGAAGATGATTGTAGAACTATATAGCTTTTAAGATGTGACCACATCATTGTGATGACCTTGTGACTGATCCCCCTTTTATCCAGTGTGTGGACAGGTGAGTAGAAAATAAAGACAAAAGTAAATAAATACTAGGAGAGGATGGATACATGGGATGTTTTGAGCATTCTTTTTTATCTTTATTTTTATTCTTATTTTTGGTAAAATGAAAACGTTCAAAAATCGATTCACAGCTATATAATGACATTGTGACTCATTGCGTATATCCTGGATGATTATACGGTATGTGCATATGCAATATATTTCAATAAAATTGCAATTAATAAGAATTATGACAAAATATTAACTGTAGGTAAGAGATATTTTCTCTTTGTCTTTTTCTAAGAAATTTTAAAAGCTTTTCTATGGTAAGAATGCATAACTTGTGAATACCAAACATTTAAGTTAACAAAAGGTTTGAAAATACAAAAAACAAAAAATTATCACAAGAAACCATTTCTTACCTTGTTGAGAGAAATCAAAAAGCCTGAAATGAACATGTTTTTCTGGGGTACAGACAGCTCCCAACCACCATACTTGTTTTATATTAATCATTAGCAGCAGTGACATACTTTTCCCCTCTGGATCCAATATGATTCAGCCGGGAGGGGCCTGTCCCCAACTTATCTGACCGGAGAGTTCAAATAGTTTGCATATTCCTTTCAGTGTTTCTCTGAATCAATACACAATTTTTTCCAGGAATAATCCTGAATCTAAAAACTCCTACAGAATATCATGATTTCCAGCTGGCAAACTCACAATAAAAAGAATTCTTTGATAAGTCTCGCTGTACAATAATACTTAAAAAAGAATAAACCATGTTGCAACAGTGCATGAAATGAAGATTCTATAATCGCTAGTTTGGAAAAGGTCTCAGAGAAGCTGAAGCAAATTCACATGATTTGAAGATGGGGTGGTTTGAAGGTGTATGTACCACATCTTAAGTTAAATCTATTTCTGCAGGAGTGAATCCACTGTAAATAGGACCTTTTCATGAAGTTACATTAATTAAGGTATGTGCTTGTTTGAAGCTGTGTGGTAGTTAGATTCAGTTGTCAACTTGATCAGGTGAAGGTGCCTAGTTCTGCTGCTGGGGACACGAGCCAATGGTATATGAACCTCATCTGTTGCTGATTACATCTGCAGTCATCTAGGAGGCGTGCCTGTTGCAATGAATGATGTTTGACTTAATTGGCTGGTGCCTAAATGAGAGAGCGGAACCTAGCACAGCCCAAGCAGCTCAGCATACCTCATCTCAGCACTCACAGCTCAGCCCAGGCCTTTGGAGATGCAGAGAGGAATCACCCCAGGAAAGGTGTTGGAGCCCAGAGACCTAGAGAGAAGGCCAGCAGAGACCATCCTGTGCCTTCCCGCGTAAGCAAGAACCTCAGATGAAAGTTAGCTGCCCTTTCCTCTGAAGAACTAATGAAATAAACCCTCTTTTATTTTTTTTTATTAATTAAAAAAAGAATTAACAAAACAATTAGAAATCATTCCAATCTACATGTACAATCAGTAATTCTTAATAACATCACATAGTTGCGTATTCATCATTTCTTAGTATATTTGCATCGATTTAGAAAAAGAAATAAAAAGACAACAGAATAAGAATTAAAACAATAATAGAAAGAAAAAAAAACAAAAAAAACAAAAACAAAAAACCTATACCTCACATGCAGCTTCATTCAGTGTTTTACCATAATTGCATTACAATTGGGTAGTATTGTGCTGTCCATTTCTGGGTTTTTATATCCAGTCCCGTTGTACAGTCTGTATCCCTTCAGCTCCAATTATCCCTTCTCTTTTTTTTTTTAATTAACGGAAAAAAAGAAATTAACCCAACATTTAGAGAGCATACCATTCTACATATGCAATCATTAATTCTTAACATCATCACATAGATGCATGATCATCATTTCTTAGTACATTTGCATTGGTTTAGAAGAACTAGCAACATAACCGAAAAAGATATAGAATGTTAATATAGAGAAAAAAATAAAAGTAATAATAGTAAAATCAAAACAAAACAAAACAAAACAAAACAAAAACCTATAGCTCAGATGCAGCTTCATTCAGTGTTTTAACATGATTACTTTACAATTAGGTATTATTGTGCTGTCCATTTTTGAGTTTTTGTATCTAGTCCTGTTGCACAGTCTGTATCCCTTCAGCTTCAATTACCCATTGTCTTACCCTGTTTCTAACTCCTGCTGAACTCTGTTACCAATGACATATTTCAAGTTTATTCTCGAATGTTCGTTCACATCAGTGGGACCATACAGTATTTGTCCTTTAGTTTTTGGCTGGATTCACTCAGCATAATATTCTCTAGGTCCATCCATGTTATTACATGGTTCATAAGTTTATCTTGTCTTAAAGCTGCATAATATTCCATCGTATGTATATACCACAGTTTGTTTAGCCACTCTTCTGTTGATGGAGATTTTGGCTGTTTCCATCTCTTTGCAATTGTAAATAATGCTGCTATAAACATTGGTGTGCAAATGTCCGTTTGTGTCTTTGCCCTTAAGTCCTTTGAGTAGATACCTAGCAATGGTATTGCTGGGTCGTATGGCAATTCTATATTCAGCTTTTTGAGGAACCGCCAAACTGCCTTCCACAGTGGTTGCACCCTTTGACATTCCCACCAACAGTGGATAAGTGTGCCTCTTTCTCCGCATCCTCTCCAGCACTTGTCATTTTCTGTTTTGTTGATAATAGCCATTCTGGTGGGTGTGAGATGATATCTCATTGTGGTTTTGATTTGCATTTCTCTAATGGCCAGGGACATTGAGCATCTCTTCATGTGCCTCTTGGCCATCCGTATTTCCTCTTCTGAGAGGTGTCTGTTCAAGTCTTTTTCCCATTTTGTAATTGGGTTGGCTGTCTTTTTGTTGTTGAGATGAACAATCTCTTTATAAATTCTGGATACTAGACCTTTATCTGATATATCATTTCCAAATATTGTCTCCCATTGTGAAGGCTGTCTTTCTACTTTCTTGATGAAGTTCTTTGATGCACAAAAGTGTTTAATTTTGAGGAGTTCCCATTTATTTATTTCCTTCTTCAGTGCTCTTGCTTTAGGTTTAAGGTCCATAAAACCGCCTCCAGTTGTAAGATCCATAAGATATCTCCCAACATTTTCCTCTAACTGTTTTATGGTCTTAGACCTAATGTTTAGATCTTTGATCCATTTTGAGTTAACTTTTGTATAGGGTGTGAGAGATGGGTCTTCTTTCATTCTTTTGCATATGGATATCCAGTTCTCTAGGCACCATTTATTGAAGAGACTGCTCTGTCCCAGGTGAGTTGGCTTGACTGACTTATCAAAGATCAAATGTCCATAGATGAGAGGGTCTATATCTGAGCACTCTATTCGATTCCATTGGTCGATATATCTATCTTTATGCCAATACCATGCTGTTTTGAACACTGTGGTTTCATAATATGCCTTAAAGTCAGGCAGCGCGAGACCTCCAGCTTCGTTTTTTTTCCTCAAGATGTTTTTAGCAATTCGGGGCACCCTGCCCTTCCAGATAAATTTGCTTATTGGTTTTTCTATTTCTGAAAAATAAGTTGTTGGGATTTTGATTGGTATTGCATTGAATCTGTAAATCAATTTAGGTAGGATTGACATCTTAACTATATTTAGTCTTCCAATCCATGAACACGGTATGCCCTTCCATCTATTTAGGTCTTCTGTGATTTCTTTTAGCAGTTTTTTGTAGTTTTCTTTATATAGGTTTTTTGTCTCTTTAGTTAAATTTATTCCTAGGTATTTTATTCTTTTAGTTGCAATTGTAAATGGGATTCGTTTCTTGATTTCCCCCTCAGCTTGTTCATTACTAGTGTATAGAAATGCTACAGATTTTTGAATGTTGATCTTGTAACCTGCTACTTTGCTGTACTCATTTATTAGCTCTAGTAGTTTTGTTGTGGATTTTTCCGGGTTTTCGACGTATAGTATCATATCGTCTGCAAACAGTGATAGTTTTACTTCTTCCTTTCCTATTTTGATGCCTTGTATTTCTTTTTCTTGTCTAATTGCTCTGGCTAGAACCTCCAACACAATGTTGAATAATAGTGGTGATAGTGGACATCCTTGTCTTGTTCCTGATCTTAGGGGGAAAGTTTTCAATTTTTCCCCATTGAGGAGGATATTAGCTGTGGGTTTTTCATATATTCCCTCTATCATTTTAAGGAAGTTCCCTTGTATTCCTATAACCCTCTTTTATTAGAAGCCAATCCGTGTCTGGTGTGTTGCATTCTGGTAGCTAGCAAACTAGAACAAGCTGTTAGGTACTTTGAGAAAAGCCATGTTCTTTTAATCTATTAGTGTAGGTGCAAACCCATTGTGGGTGGGACATTTTGATTGGGTTTTTTCCAGGGAAATTGAGCCACCCAACTCAAGCGGTGTCTTAATACTTTTACTGGAGTCCTCTATGAAGAGAATAAAGATGAAAAAAACCCACAGAGACAGACATAGAGAGTGGAAAGTTTAAACCAAGTGAAGGTTACAGATAGAGAGAAATGCCCCTGAGATGCAAGGAAGGGACCCAAAGGAACCAAGTGAGAAAGCAAGTGAAACAGAAGCTAAACCTGGGAGAGAAGGAGCTGTAGACATTGCCATGTGACATCCCATGTGATAGAGGAGCCCTGGATGCCAGGAGCCTTTCCTCAGAGAACGTAGCTTCTTGTGGATGCCTTAGTTTAGAAATTTTCATGGCCTTATAATTGTAATTAGTAACTTAAAAAAAAACCCACGGTTAAAAGCCAACCCATTTCAGATATATTTCATTGCAGCAGCTTTAGCATATGATAACAAGGTGTGTCTCACTTCAGTGAGATGGAAATCCTTCATAAAAGCATGAAATTCAGAGAGAGAAAACTCAAGAAAGCAAGAAGACAGAATGTAAAAAAAGGTCAGACTAGGAAATACAACCATGTGCTTGCCTTCGATACAGGATTTAAGGATTGCCAGCATCCAGTCTTGGAACACCAGTCTTCAGGAAGAAAGCATTGCTTTACTGCCTTGATGTGAAATTTCTTTCATTATCAAAACCCTTTGAACCCCTAGTGCTTTTCTGGTTATGAGTGAAAAACCAAAAGACAGTTGTCAGCTGAGCTATTGACAATGGAGTCAGTGACCTTCAAAGACATAGCCTCAGACTTGTCTCAAGAAGTGTAAGCTCTCCTGAACACATCTCTGAAATATCTGTTCAGAGATGTGATGCTGGATAATATTAATCATCTGGTGCAAACTGGATATCAGGTCTGCAAATCAGATGTGCTTTCCCACTTGGAGTAAGAGATAAAGTGTGGAGAGAAGTAATAAGATTTCTCCAAGGCCAGAGTTCAGACAGAGGAAATGGTCGTAAAAAAAAGAAAGAAAGAAACAACATCCATGCAACTTACCTGCGGGAAAGACATATCTGCAATCATGTGTTTGAGATTTCACATTAGAAATAATCCTTTAAATGTAATGATTTGCTATATTTCACTCAGATCCACTGTGACTCAACACATGTTAACTCATGTGGAAAAGAACTCCTATTTCTAAAAGCTGTTTGGTAAAACCTTCAGTAACCAGTCATCTTTTACTCAATGTAAGCAAGTTCACACTGGATGTAAATCTTTTGAATATTATCTGAGTGGTAAAATATTATGTCAAACCTCTGGCCTTAGACAGATTAATGAAACTAACTTTGAAGAAAAACCCCATGAATGTCATTTATGTGGGAAAGCTTTCATGGATTGTTCTGGCCTTAGAAAATATGAAAGGACTCACATGGGAGAGAAGCCATTTGAATGCTATATATGTGGGAAAAAACTTTACTCCTTGTTCTCATCATAAAGAACATGAAAAGCTCACACTGGGGAGAAATTGTATGAATGTAAACAATGTGAGAAAACCTTCACAATTCTTCTGCGCTGAGGCAACATGAGAGAATTCACCTTGAAGGGAAAAATTTCTGTGTCATTGATGTGGGAAAGCCTCCCATCATTTTCTTAGACAAATGATGATATGAGAAAATGCACAGTATAAATGTTTTGTACGCAAAAGAGATTTCGGCCATATAATTAAATCTTAACACACACGAGATCTAATCCACTGAGGAAACACCATTTATAAATAATGCATAAGCGCTTTTAGTACGACTTCAGTCAATCCAATGGATTCACACCGAAAGGTATCCATAGGAATGCGATCTGTACAGCCAAGCCTTCAGATGACAGTCTGATGATATATGACATGAGAGTATTCACAATCTAAATGAAATGAAAGTGGAAGCATCTTCATTCACAACTCTGACTCAAGTAAAACAGAAAAATCATACATAAGAGAAATTCGGTTTGCAATTAATGTGGGGATGCCTTAATTTGTAATATACCCTTTTAAATAAAATGAGTGAGCACCACAGGAGAGAAACACAAGGTTTATAATCACTTATTTGGTGCGTGAAGGAAAACACACTGTAGGAATAACATTAAAACAGAAAATAAGAAAGAAAAGCATTTATATACAATCACTTCCTCTATCTGAACTCTGGCCTTGGAGAAATCTTATTACTTCTCTCCACGCTTTCTCATCTATTGTCTTCTCAGCATGTAAATATCCTGATAGGTTACTTTGGAGGTTGATGGGCCTCAGTAGTCTACAGCGTTGTTTCTGCAGGATGGGTATAGAGCAGGATGCAGGGTGTGGGGAGGGCACAACAGCACAGTGACGGCTGCGTTGCACGTGTGTGCATAGGTCCGGGAGGCTATGTTGGTGCCTGTGAGCATAGGGTGTGGGGTGTGGAGTTGTGGAGGTGTGGTGCAGGGGTCATGGGGGCGAGGTGCAGCTCATGCAGGCCTTGGGGTACAGGAGTAGGGAGCGGCCTGGGGAACACAGAAGTAGGGCTGTGCGGATGTGCTGGGGCTGATATGTGGGCAGGATGTAGGTGAGCACGTGGAGCGTGTGAGTTGTGGGGGTCAGAGTGTGGTGTACAGGGCACATAAGTCAGGGCACAGGGAAAGCAGGGCACGGTATGTCCTTGCAGAGGAGAAGGGGTCCAGGTGGGCCAGGATGCAGATGTGCCACTGTGTAAGCACAGAGCCCAGCCCATGGAGAGCTGATGAGCAAGGCTGGGCTATGTGGTACCAATGATCAGGGGAGCACTGGCCAGGTGTGGGAGAAGGGCACTCATGCTGGGGATTGGGACAAGTGTGTGCATGTGTGCAGGGCAGAGGTGGTGGGGTGCAGGGGTCAAGAGGTCAGTGCACAGATATGTGAATGCCCAGTGAGGAGGATGTGGCCCTATGCCTGCATGGGTCGGGGGCAGGGGCCAGTTGCGTGCATTGGCAGAGCTCAGGGGAAGCCGGGTGGGATTGCGCCTGTATGGGCTGGGGGCAGATGACCTGGATGTACAGGTCAGCACTTGCCTGGAGCAAAGGGGACATGATGTGAGAGGGGGCACGCACGTGGACAGGTCTGGAAGGGCCGGATATTTATGTGCACGTGTGCAGAGCTCAGGGGGGCTGGGTGGGGTTGAGCGACTGTATGGGTTGGGTATGAGTGTGGCCAGGGTAGGAAGGTCAGCCCCTGCTGCCTGGATGCTCAGATAACTGCCTTTAGCAGGCAGGAAGGGAGACCTGGGGGTCGAGGGGCTGGGTGCAGGTGCTCTTGTCTCAAAGGGGTAGGGTATGTGCGCGGGAGAGGTTGGTTGGGGTGGGACAGCCTTGAGCACATGTGCAGAGCAGGGATGTGGGGTAAGGATGCATGGGGAGGCAGGGGTGTTTGGAGCCAGGTGGGGGCCTGGTGAGGGGGGTTCGGGTGTGTGGGATGCAGAAGGAGTCCCTGGATAGTGCATTGACTTACTTCCTTCTCCCCATCTCCCTGTCCCTGCACTCCTGAAGGTTTTTGGCCTCTGATTGAAAGGGGCATGTTAGACTGTTTGCACTTGCTGAATGGGTCTCCAGTTCTCTGCATCTCAATTCCTCTGCTTTTTCAACCAGGGCCTCCCTTAAGAATGTACTTCGTGCTTCCTGTGGCTCACAAAAAGCCTGTGATTTGCTTCCAGAGGAACTGCAAGCTCCAGGAGACTGGAGAGTTTTGTGTTCACTAGAAGGATCACCATTCACATACTCCAGACCGGAAGGCTGAATGTTGTTAAGATGCTAGGTCTACTGAAAGTGATTTACAGACTCAAAATTCCAACAACCATTTCAAAAATGGAAAAGCCAATCATCAGATTTATACAAAAGAGTAAGCAACCCCATGGAGCAAAGCAATATTGAATAAGAGTAACAATGTTGGAGACTCACACTTTCCAATTTTAAACTCCTTACAAAGCCACTATCAGCAAAACAGCATGGTAGTGGTACAAGGATAGATATATCAATGGAACTGATTGATGGAATTGATGAATGGAATTGAATTAAGAGTTCAGAAATAAACCCATGAGTCCAAAGATTGGTGCCAAGTCCCACCAATTGGGAAAGCATAGTCTCTTTTTAAAAACTGATGCTAGGAGAACTGGTTGTCCATATGTGAAAGGATGAAGGTGAATCTCTACCACATAACACATACAAAAATCAACTTAAAATGGATCGTACACCTAAATTTAAGAAACAGAACTAAAAACTTCCTAGAAGAAAACACAGAGAAACATCTGCAAGGCATTTTATTAGGCAATGGTTTCTTATCTTTTACATCCAAAGCACAAGCAACAAAAGAAATAAATAGATAAATGAGATCTCATCAAAATTTAAAACTTTTATACCTCGAAGGATTTTTTCATGATAATAAAATGATAATTTACACAATGGGAAAAAATAATTGGAAACCACATATCCAATGATGGTTTAATATCCACAATATATAAAGAAATCCTACAACTCAACAACAAAAAAAAAGACAAACAACCCAATTTTTCAAAGGAGGAAAGACTTGAATAGATATATCTCCAAAGAAGAAATCCAAATGACCAAAAGGATGGGAAAAGATGCTAAATGTCATTAACCATTACAGAAATGCAAGTCAAAACCACAATTAGATACCAGTTTGTTTGTGCTAGGATGCCTACTGTTCTAGTTTGCTAGCTGCCAGAATGCAATACAGCAGAAACAGAACATCTTTTAAAAAGGTAAATTTAATAAGTTGCAAGTTTACAGTTCTAAGGCCAAGATAATGTCCCAATTAAAACAAGTCCATAGGAAAGTCCAATCTAAGGCATCCAAAGAAAGATACCTTGGTTCAAGAAGGCCAATGAAGTTCAGGGTTTCTCTCTCAAGTGAGAAGGCACATGGTGAACGTGGTCAGGGTTTCCCTCTCATCTGGAAAGGCACAATGCAAACACAGCATCATCTGCTAGCTTCCTCTAGGTGTTTTCCTTCTTCTCCCAGGAAGCTCCCAGGAAGGTGTTTTCCTTCTTCTCTAAAAGTCGTTGACTGGTGAACTCTCTAGTTCGTGGTACTGCAGCATTCTGCTGTCTCAGAACCTCATGGCTTTCTCCCTTGTCATTCTCTAGCTTTTTCCAAAGTGCTTCTTCTTTTGAAGGATTCTGGTAAAAACTAACCAAGACCCACCTGGAATAATCAGGTTTAATACGCACACCAATTGAGTCACATCTCCATGGAGATACGTTAATCAAAGCTTCTAACTACAGTACTGATTAGGGATTAGAAGAAACAGCTGCCTCCACAAAATGGAATTACGATTCAAACATGACTTTTCTAAGGTACATAAATCATTTCAAACCAGCCCACCTATTATTAAAAAATAAACAATGGAAAATAAGTGTTGGGGAGGATGTGGAGAAATAAAAACACTCATTCATTGTTGTTGTGAATATAAAGTGATGCAGCCACTGTGGAAGATAGGTTGGTGGTTCCTAAGAAATTTAAGTATAAAATAACCATATGCTTTGATTCCCAGGGTCTGCCCATGCAAAAGAAAATTGCCATATGACCCAGAAATCCAACTTCTAGATATATATCCAGGAGAACTGAAGGCAGGTACATGAACAGACATTTGCACGCCCATGTTCATAGTGGCATTATTCACAATACCAAAATATGGATGTGACACAAGTGTCCATCAACCGATGGATGGATAAACAAAATATGGTCTATACATACAATGGAATATTACTCATCCATCAAAAGGAATGAAGTTCTGATGAATGCAACAACATGGAAAAATGTTGAAAACATCACACTGAATAAAATAAACCAGACACAACTATTGAAGGATAATTAACATAAGCAAATTCGTAGAGTCGGAAACTAGAACAGAGGTTACTAGGGGCTGGGGTGCAGGTAGGAAATGGGGAGTTACTGCTTACCTTGTAGGGAGTTTCTATTTGGGGTGATAGAAAAGTCTTAACCATGGAGGATGTTGATGGCAGCCCAACATTGTGAATATAATTAATAGCACTGAATTATGTATTTGAATGTAGTTTAACGTGCAAATTTTAGTTTGAATATATGTTATTAGTTAACAATTTTTTAAAAAATGACTATACAGCACAAGCAGTAAACCCTACTGTAAAACATGGATTATAGTTAATAGCACAATGATAATAATATTCTTTTATCAAGTCTAACAAATTTACCACACTAATGCAAGGTGTGAATAAAAGGGGGAGTTATATGGGAGCTTTGTACTTTCTGCATGAGTTTTCTGTAAACCTACAATTTCCCTAATAAAAGATGAGATGAGTTTTCAGGGAAGATTCTCTATATGTTGGGTGTAGTCAGATGACATCATCACAACTCTGAGTCAAGGAATGGTGACCCAATGTGATTCACACAGCTTAGCTGTTCATGGGTTGGCCCTTGAGATGTCCCCTAAAGGAGAGGTCATATGCACAGGGGACCCTTTTTCAGGAGCAATCACCCCATTGATAAGGAAGGAATATGCCCCTGGGCGTAATGCTGAGACCATGGGGACCAAATAGGAAGAAAAGTTTGCTTTTATTTCTAATCCCTTGGCCTCCAGGGATCTGAAGAGCTTAGAGAAGAGAGTAACAAGTAAACAGTGCATTTAATGAGATGCTCTGAGAATTCAGTCTCTAGATCCCCAGACTCTGCAAATTCTCCCTCTGGTGCTTCCTGTGACAAAAGACAAAAATGCCTTGGTCTCCCTGACCCTCCGAACAGTGACACAAGCTCCCTGCCCTTCCTGCACACATTTCACAAGGAAAGAAGACCCAGTACAATCACGTCCATCCAGTGGCGCCATTGGAGGGACCACATTGTCTAGTAAGTCCTATGGGAGTGGGGTGTGGAAAGAAGTAGAATTTTTATTAACCAGTCAGGTTAATGAGATAGTGAAGTGGGATTGATTCAAAATCCTTCGTGTTTCATGTCCCTGCTTGGAAGAGGCTTTGTGTGGTCCAACCCCTCTCATGCCCTTTCTTTTTACAATTTTTTTTTTACTGCAGAGCAATCATGAATAAAACGCAGGCTTCCCACGTACCACCCTCCTATTCGTCTTGCATTGGTATGGTACATTTGTTATAATTGATTAAAGAACATTTTTATAATTGTACTATTAACTATAACCCATGGTTTAACTTATGGCTCACAGTTGTGTTGTGCAGTTCCAAGGACTTTTTTTTAAATTTTTGTTCTAGTACTGTATATACAATCCAATATTTCTTACTTTAACCACATTGAGATATATAAATCAGGGAGCTAGTTACGTTCACAATGTTTTGCTACCATTGTGACCATCCATTAAAAAATATTTCCATCTTTCCAAACAGAAACTGTACATCTTAAGCTTTAACTTCCTATTCTCTACCCCCATACACCTTGAAGGAAATTTCCAGGATCTTTCTCCATCCCTACCAGAAACTAGTTTCCCAGTTCCTAGGAGCCTAGTTTTCTACACTCTCAGGATTCTGCTTTACTTTAGCATTTCCTATTATTTGTGATTCTTGAATGAAAAGTTGTTTAACGTCAGACAGGTTTGAGTTCAATTCAGCCTTTTCCAAGTAGCAGTTGATGGACCCTTAGGTCACATCAATGGAAACATTGTTTATATCTGCATCCCTGTTTCTTCATTAAAACAAGTGAAATAAGCACCTCATAGAATGTTTGTGGAGTGGCAGATACTTTCAGGTGTTCAACGCTTAGCATCCAATATCATTAGGAAAACACCGTGTACTCACCCCTTCGCTCATTCACATAACACGTTTTAACAATCTTTTTTTGGGAACCTACACAATTGATAGGACAAATAAAAATAACTTAAATGTATATGACAAGAGAAATATTGTGGCCAAAGGATAGAATGGAGCTATAAGAGAAAGCAAGGATTGACACAAATACATACTGGAAAATGTTAACACTGTTGCCAAAATCAGGACCCTGAGCTGGCTTGGTAAATCCAAGTGAAAATAAACGAATATTTTTTATTTGTTAGGATAAGATTTGGTTACATTAATAAGAAAAACTCAAATAAAAATGTTTGAAAAGAGTAAAGGATTATTAATCTTCCCCTAGTAAGAAGGGACCAGCATACTAGCTCTATTCGAGTTTACTACTCTCCCATTCACAGGGCACAGATTTCCAACTATGACAGTGGCAAGAGTTCCAGTGTCATGTGCAAATTCAGGCAAGAAGATAGAAAAGAAAATGGGAAAGACTTATAAAGACTATTCCCTACACCCATACCATAACTTCCTTTACATCCTCACTGGATATCCGTCACTGAAAGAGAATGTAATATGTGTGATATTACAGATCTAACCATCTCCAAATGAAATTGGGGTTTGGTTGATAAATAAGATGAGAAGGGATATGTCAGATAAGAAATCTCGGGAACAACTATTAAAAATCCACATTATCCAAACAGTAAAACAAGTGATTATTTAATCCAAGCATGAACATTCCTGATAATAAGAATAGAAATACTTTGATCTCCTTGATTCTCTTTAAAGGTTCAACCGAGTTGTTTAATGAACATCTTCAGATTATTCCCCTTAAGGAACCAATAATGAATTTCAAAATCCTTGAAATGTTTCTAGATAAGGTTAAAGCATAAAACGATGTAATGGCCCCAATATGGACAAGGGAGGAGACAGGGACATTACATCATCGTCAAGATATTCATGACCTCTGATAACATCAGCAGCTTACCTTGACCCACTTAAAAGTGCAATGCCCAACCAAGGGAAAGAGCATTCTGAGGCAGTCCTAGTGAAGACATGAGAAATGTGTGCCCTATTTGAGGAAACTTTTTGGTCTTCTACTATGATTTAATGTATCCAATGGATAATTCACAATCTTATTATCCTCCTATGACTTCCAGATAAAACTATTCTATGGATCTGCCTGTATATATTTCCAGGGAATGTCATACTTTCTAAACATCATTCCTATAGGAGTTGGATTAAAAAAAATGTTTCCCAATCAAAATCTGTAACCTGAATACATTATCACCATGTTCTAGAAGGATATCATATGCAAAGGGAAAGATAACCCTAGGAGGTTGTAATGAAGTTGGCCAATCACGCATTTCTCTTTACCTCCCTTATCTGCAATGATTTCCCTTCTTTCTTGGGTCCACCCACCAGGCATCAAAATGGAAATCAGGGAAAGTGCTTGGTATGCTCTAGATGGAGCTGTTTGTGTTCTGGTAGCATCTCCATACCTCTGAATGAAGGTATAGGGGTCTCAATGACCCTTGAACCAAGGCTTGCCTCATTCCCTGTGAGAGTGGAGAAACTCCAGATTAGGGGTTCTTGCAATTTCTTTAAGGCATTCTGCAGAATGGAGACAAACTGAAAAGGGAAGTGTCCTCTCTAAGATAAAGAAACTCATGGTTATGCATTCAAACACTGAGCTCGACCACAAACAGGGGAACTTAAAAGGATGTAAAAACTAAAGAAAGAAATGCTTCTTCTACATAGAATTATTCCAGAAAGTGTTGATTCAAACATTTGGCAAAAGCTTACACTCTGGGAATTTAATGAGCAACCAAAACCCCTAGAAGTTTAAGGCCAATTCCTTCAACCACGTCATCCTGCTCAAAGAACATAAAACATGGGATCAAGTTGTTTGATGAGCAGCAATGAAAATTCAACTGGTGAAACCTCAGAAAGCAAATACTTCCTCGGGCCCTGGTCTGCAGTCCATCCATCCCAGGCTGGGAATAGACTCCTGTGTGCCTCCCTGAGGTATCACTTGGTCCAATTCACTCATGCCTGGTACCATCTTCTTCCCTTCCAGGAGACAGAGTGATGGAGGAAGGAGAGCTTTTGTTTCAGCAGTAACTCCCAGGAGACAGAGATACAGGAGAGAGAAGGAAAGCCCATTTACTACATATCCTATACCATTTAGTCTCTAACTCTGGGTGAGGATTTTCCATTTACTGCATTCCATTCTCTCTCAGCCCCACGTCTGTTCTCTACATAGTTAAAATTCAGTTCTAAGGGCTTCTCTTCCTCATTAGTTTGAACATCTATTTTCTACCATGTTTCTGTTCAATTAGCCTGGAATTTCCAGATTCCCCACTCACTCATCATTTAGTCTCCCTTTCTCATAAGAGAGTTCGCACGTGTTCATTCATTCATTTATAAATCCATATCTTCATTCAATAACATTCACTATAAACAAATATTTATTTATAAAATGAATATAATAAGACTTAATACCTACTTTGTAGTTTTGGGGGATGATAAAATGCGATAATATGTGAAGAAGTGCCCAACGCTACATGCCTGAAACAAGGCTGTCTCCCAATGAGTGTAATCCATTAGTGTTATCAATGATTTAGAATTCCGCATATATGCAGCACTCTTTCTAGTTCTTCTTTTTTGTTCTTTTTGGAATGCTCTTCCTATTCTCATTCTTAACTGATCAGTGAAATGCATATTAAAGCTAATTATTTTTTATGTTTCGTTTGGTACCACTACTTACTGAAATCATTAATTTTAATGCTTTTCAGCTGATATTGGTGTTTTCAGTTTTGTTTCATCACCTCCAAGATAATATTTTGCTTTTCCAATGTCACGATTCCTGTCTATTTACTTGTCTTCTTGCTTAGTAAGAACTTCCACACCTCTGTTCATTAATAGCAGTCATAGCATGAGTTTTAATCTTCTTTATGACATTAATAGGAATTGCTGTGTTGTCTGTCAGATGTCTCACTTTTGGAAGTAAATGTCATATGGATTGATCATTTACTTCCTTGGTTGTGGATCTATTCTGCATTATTTTGAGTTATCTTGTTTAATTATGTTTTCTCTCAAAAAAATCACTAACTTGAGAGAATCTTTATTTGTTGCTCATGCAGATATAAATGACTGCAAATCTTTAGAATTAAAATCTCCACCACATGTCTAATTTATTCTATCTCAATCCTAATTTCCTTCATTTCTGTTTCCTTATTTTTTTCTATATTACCCTTGCAAGAAATTAATACTTTCCCATTTATCAGTTCTATAATTTCTGGAATTTATCAGTTCAAAACCTTTCTCACTTTAATTTCTTTAGGAATCCATTTATATTTATAATTTCTTACTTGCTTCTTTGAAATCTTATTTTGATACATTTGGTGGTATTCTTCCTACCTATTTCTAAGTACTTATTAAAGTACACATGGGTTTAACCTAGGTTTACTAAAACTCTAAGGACTGATACTAAACAAACACATATGTGAGAAACTAGTTAAGTAATACATAGGGCCTTTATCAATTTTTTAAATTATATTTTAAGAGACTACTGTAAGTTAAGGTTTGAATAGTCTGTTTATGAATGAAGAAATTAAAATGGTAGAGGTGATAATATTGTCTAAATTAATGTAAAAGTTTAGTATGACTCAAATAAAAAACTTGGTGTTTTACGTTAAATTTGGTAAAATTATTCTCCATTCATTTCCTAAGCTGGAATGAAAAGTTAAATATATATATATATATATATATATATATATATATATATATATATATATATATATATATTAAACAACAGAATAAAACCATGAGGCTTATTCCTTTATATTTTTACAAGTATTATAGACATACAATAATTAAAATTCTATGTATAAGCATGATACCTGACAGGCCATTCAATGAAACAAAACATAAACTCGCAAAATGGGCATATATTAAATAAGGTAGCATATTATCACGTAAGCAATGCAAACAATGGAGAAAGGAGTGGTTATTCAACAAATGGCAAAGAACATTAATCCTTGAGTTTGCTAACAACGGTTGGAATAGCTGAGACTAATGTATGAAAGTCCACACAGGTCACAGAAAAAATATATATAATTGTTGAACTCCTTCTTTTCCCCCTGAATTGAGTAATGAACAATGAGGGAAGGTGTAAAGGAAAAGAGAAGTAAGGAGAAAAAAACTGAAGGACTGGAAGCCACAGATGCTCTATACCAGCATTCCTTAAACATAAATGTGCATGAGATTCAGTCAGGAAGCTTGCAAAATGCAGACTCTGATTTAGCAAGGCGAGGTCAGGCCTGGGATCCTTTCCACTTAAGAAATTCCCACTTGCTGCTGACCTCACTGGACCATGGGCCATAGTATGAGCAATCAGGCAATGGTGCGTACAACTACTCTGAATCCAAGATTAGGCTTCCAGGCAGTAGTGGTGGTACAGCAAAGCTTGGAAGCTTTGGGAATTCCCCAACTGAAGATTAATGGACAAAGGAAGAACTTTCTTGATTATTTTGGGTACCAGTAAAGCCAATCACAGAACATCATCAGCTCTGTGATGTCAGTCTGTTTATTATTAAATGTTGCTTTCGCCTCTGTACTGAAAGGTCTTGCATCCCCATGGAATCTGGAAATCAAACCTATGCTTCAGAGTTTCGACTTTTGGGATTTTCAGCAAAGTCAGACATTCAGTTCATCTTGTTTGGGCTGTTCCTGACCATGTACCTGGTCACCTTTGCTGGCAACCTGCTCATCATCCTGGCCATCAGCTTAGAGTCCCACCTCCACACACCCATGTACTTCTTCCTCTCCAACCTGTCCTTTGCTGACATCTGTTTCACCTCCACCACGGTCCCAAAAATGCTGATGAACATCCAGAGAGAAAGCAAAGTTATCACCTACACAGGCTGCATCACCCAGATATTTTTATTCATAGTCTTTGGATGCCTAGACAATTTACTCCTGGCCGTGATGGCCTATGACCGATTCATGGCCATCTGTCACCCCCTGCACTACACGGTCACCATGAACCCACGGCTCTGTGGACTGTTAATTCTGGGGTCCTGGGGTCTCAGTGTCATGGGATCACTCCTTGAAACTTTACCAGTTTTGAGGCTATCCTTCTGCACACACGTGGAAATCCCACACTTTTTCTGTGATCTTCCTGAAGTCCTGAAACTTGCCTGCTCCGAAACACTCATCAATAACATAGTAGTGTATTTTTCAACCGGCCTTCTGGCTGTCGTTCCTTTCACTGGAATACTTTTCTCTTATTTTCAGATTCTCTCTTGCATTCTGAAAATCTCATCAGCTGGAGGCAAGTATAAAGCCTTTTCCACTTGTGTGTCTCACCTCTCAGTGGTCTCCCTGTTCTATGGCACGGGCCTTGGGGTTTATCTGAGTTCTGCAATGACACCATCCTCTGGGGCTAGTCTGATCTCTTCAGTCATGTACACTCTGGTGACCCCCATGCTGAACCCCTTCATCTACAGTCTGAGGAATCAGGACATGAAGGGAGCCCTGGAAAGGTTCCTCGGCAGGATGGCCATTTCTTAGTGATGAGGCCATTGGAGGGCTATCATGACTAGCAATTGCCAAATCTTTGGGAAGCCTTTCCATAGATCGTGGATAAATCCAAGCATCAGATTTTCCTTTATTTTGTAAGAACTATAATATACTATATCTCCCTTGACACCATTTTTAACATTCTTACATCAATACTACATTCAAATGTCAAGTACAGTTAGTGGACCAAGCCTGACTTTACACACTTTTTCTGTAAATAAAGTTTTATTGGAATCACAGTTACATCCATTTGTTTACCAGTTGTTTCTGGCTGCTTTCCAACCACAATGACAGCATTGACTAATTAACACCGACTAATTACCTTTCCTATAATAATTTGTTGGCCCCTGAATTAGAGTAGTGCTTTAACTTCCATTCTGTATTTAGCTTTTTAAGTAACTCATTACTCCTTCAATATTTTCAATGATAACATGAATTTCTCCAAAAAAAAACTCCATTCTTACAATTAATACACATGATGTTCATAATTAATACATATGTCAGCTTGGCCAGATAGTGGTGCCCAGTTGTCTCATCGGGTAAGCTTTGGCCTGTCTGTTGCTGTGAGGACATCTCGTGGACTAAATCATGACTACGCTGGCTGCATCCACAGCTGGTTGCATTTGCAGTCAGCTAAAGGGAGCGTCTTTTGCAATGAGTGACGTTTATCTATTCAGCAGAAGGCTTTTAAGGGGAATTTGGAAGAGACAGTCAGTCTTCCTGGTTCAGGCAGCTATTCTCTCCTGAGAATTCATTGAGGACTTTCATTGGCACTGCCAGCTCACAGCCTGCTCTACAGACATTGGATCTTACATCCCCAGTGTTGCCTGAGACACTTTTATGAATTTTATATTTACAGGTATCTCCTAATGATTCTGTTTCTCTAAAGAACCCTAGCTAACACAGAACATTTGACCAGAATGTTTATTCTATATATGATATAATAAGTCAAACAACAGTTTATCCCTAAAGAAGGTAAATAGTAATAATTTCCATGGTGGCTGGTTTCTAGGTTTATAAAAAAAATATTCATATGCCCTCTAGAAAACACTTAATGCAGAAGGAAAGAGTGATTAGTTCTTGTTGAATGAATGAAGTTGAACCAGTTTACACAAATCCTGAATAAATTGAATTAATAAAGCTGCAAAATTAAAAAAAATCATTGAAGTATTGCTGGTTAAACTTGACAAAGATTGTAGAAAACAGCTGTGATGGACAAGATCCATCATTTGATTATGAACTTGAAATCATGCATTTTGTTCTGTTACCCTTTTATTCTCCCAGTTGGTTTAGGAGGGATCCCCTGCCATAAATTATACAAGATGGCACACCCAGGACACCTGACACTGGACAGATGAGATGGACAGCAGGTTATTGGTCATATTTACTCCCAGTCTGGGCATGAGGACACCAGACATCATGCAGGGCCACTTGCCTATTTTCTATCAAGGACAGAAAGAGCCTGCAGGACCTCATGAGGGATAGTTTGTAGTAATGAGAGCATGGCATGTCCATCCTCTAGTTCTGCAAGAAGATGTGACTGGCTTGTTTGAATAAATAAATGGGCTGGCAGTTAAGTGAAAGCATATTGGGTTGAGGAGTGGGCAGAGTAAAGGTGGTCCAGAATGTAAGAACCTATCCCAATGAGAAGCCTTACTAGTTGTGTGGATGCATATCTAGTGAGAGCACAGGCACTCACTATTAGGTATCCAAGGTGCCTTAGATGTCAAGGCAGCACTTGAGATTTTAGGCCTTACAACACAAATGTTTTAAAGGAACGGCAGTATTATCAGCAACAAAGGAATTGGTGTACACCAAGAAGGACTCAATGAACGATAAAAGTATTATTTAACCCATTCTACCACCAGAAATATTCATTCCACCTCTAATAGAGAAGAAAGTGCAAGTGCATAATCCACCCCATTGCTTGACATCTCCAAGTATTAAATACCTTTCTTATTCCAAATCAAAATCATCCCCAATTACATCCATGAACAATGTAGCTCTTTTGAAGGAATTGACAAGTTTTCACCCTCTTCCGTGTAACCACCCTCCACCTCTTGGACAACGGCTCTTCTCTTCTCCACCCCCATGTATCTTCCCTGCTCCTAAAAGATGGAAAGAATTCCTTTATCTGTCATACCAGCTATACTTATTTCTGTCATATTCACTGTGGTCTGTGGATCTTGCTTATAAATTGTGGGGCAAAAAAAAGGACCAACTGGTCTAATTGTGTACTGGGAAGCACTGATTGTGCTTGTCAATTCCTGGATAATCTGCAGCCCAAGATTGCTTCATGTGGGTATGACTGTGTCAAGGTGTGCGTGTGTGTTTGTGTGTGCATTTGCATCTGCATGTTCATGTAAGAGTATGTCTATTTACTAGAATGTGTGTTGGTATATGTTCACCTGTGTCTGTGTGTGTGTGTGTGTGTGTGTGTGTATGTGAAAATATGTTTGAGTGTGTATGTGAGCTAGCTGTATATGTCTGTATTTGAAAACCACTTGATACATACTAAATATTAATTAGTAAGGATATGTAAGAAGAAAAATTCGTAGTATCCAGGAAGGACAGTAAGGGCGGGAATGCTGAAGTCAAAGGAGTAAGAGTTTCTGGAAAGAAATATTCAAATGTTAAACAGCAGAGAAGAATTTAATAAGTGGCCATGTGCTTTGGCTATTATTAAATTATTAGCGATATAAACAAGTACAGTTTGGTGTGGGGTTAAAGGTGGAATCCAGATTTGGAGTAAGCATAGATGGAGAAATATATTTCCTAGATGGGAGGAAGATTTCTAACAAATGGGAATTTGAATTCAACTGAGTATAAGAGACAGATCTTCAGCAAATGGAGAAGGAAGTAAAATCTTGGCAGACAATCAGGATGGTGTCTCCAGAGAAGATTCTTGAGCAAACAGTCTGGGGCCTCTGCTAGGCAGGAATGAATTCATTTTATGGTATATTGACAAATCAGAGAAAGCAGGATGGGATGGATGCGCTACCAAAGAGTGTGGACTGAAGGGGAAGAAATGAAAATGGTAGAGAAATGACAGAATGAGAAAATAAGAAAGCTTAGAACAGGGAACATCAAAGGTTCAGGACATGTGAACACAGAACTAATGGAAGAATATTAAAGAAGGGTGGCGGTATTGGGGGTTCAGATTCAAGAAGTTGATGAAAGCCAAATAATTTTTTCCTCCCGAATACTTAATTCCAACAAACTTTTTCACTCACTCCCGTAACAGCTTTCCTGCCTGCCTGCCTGCCTGTCTTCCTAACTTCTTTTCTTTCATCCCCAGCAGCAATTCCCTGGTTAATGATAATCACTCTCCTCTGTAAATACCCAGATCCCTTTCTCCCTGTACCATCATTGTAACCTCTGATCAGAAGCACATCGTTGGTTAATTTCACTTTCTCCATTCTTCGTTCCTTCATCTATATCCTTGGATGACAGTGACTAGAGGAAAATTACAACTGCACTATAAGTTATGACAACAATCCCTCAAGATTTCATACTACTACCAACAATAACAGCTGATTTTCTTAGTCCATGATTTTTTTCATTCTTCTGGTTAGCTATCCCATGTGTTCTGTCTCCTCAAAACTCAAAATCTTTCCAGCCTTCCTCATTCCCAACTGGTAACCTTGTCTACTATCCCACTGAGAAATACAGAGAATTCAGAATCAATTTTCACAGGCAAACACCACCACAGCTCTGTCTCTAAACCTTACCACCTATTCCTGTAAACACCATAATTCTGGGAAAGCCTATTCTTCCATCTGTGCCCTGGATGTGTTTCCTCTCCTCTGTCAAAGGAACCAGTCTCAGAAACTCTCCTGTCTTCTCCAGCATCAAATTTTCTCACTCTACTGAGTAACGTCCTGAATTCTACTAACATGCTGCAAATTTCATGCTGAAAATATTTTCTTATACTCACTTTTGTCTCTAGGGACTTTCGTGATATCTCTGCCCTGCTTTTTCAGAAAAACTCAAAAGAGAAATCCAACACACTGTCTTCTCTCCTCTCCTCTATTCTCTCCTAATAAGATATTTAGCCAAATTACACCAACTAAACAACTTCTGTCAAGTTAATCAGAGACCTTGATATCACTACAACCAGGGATCAATTTTCAGTCTTTATGTTATTTGATTTTTCAGAGGTTTGATGAATTGCTCATGCTTTCTTGAAATTCTACCTTCTATTGGATTCTAGAAGACACACTCTCTATTGCATTTCCTCCCATCTCACTAGCAGCAACTTCTTCCTTCAGAAGCTGTCTTTATCTTTTCAACTTCTCAATATTGGAGTACTCCACAGTTCAGTCCCCAAGCCCTCCTCTCCCCTATCTGTTCACATTTAGAAAAACCCATAGTATATCATGGGCTTAAAATCATAACTATATGCTGAAGAATCCAAAATGCATAACTACAAACAGAATTACTCCAGACTCATATATTCAATTAACTCTCCACCTGGGGAGTGAATAGATGAGTCCTGTATAAAACCCCCATCTTGATTTGCCCTTTCTACCCCACCTCCTCAAAAACTGCTCCTATCACAATCTTTCCCTTCTCTCTAAATGGCAAATTTTCGTTTTTAATTTTCTCAGACCAATATACCTTGAATTGCTCTGACTCTTTTTTTGCTCCCTATCATCTTTTAGAAATTCATCCACAAGACATATTAGCTCTACATTAAAACTACACCCCAAATATACTTCCCTCCCAGTTAATTTTCATTTAGTAACTTAAATGGCATTTTAAATATATGACTGATCTATGATTTCTCCACTGAAAACACTCTGTTAGATACGAGTATCACTCAGCATAAAATTCAGTCTTCTCAGTGATAAACAGATTTTATATGAACTATACCTCCCTTGCCTCTAAATCATCTCCCCAACTCATTTCTCCGTGTACATGGCTGTGTGAAACAGCATATGCCCATGATTTCAGTGCATTTATCTTCACCATGTTCCAGGCTACAAAGCCATCAGAGACACAATCAGCCTAAAGTAGGTAGTTATGAAGGAATCACTGTGCTGAATTTTCACCCTGAATTTCACAATAATCAGAGCAATTCTGGCTTCCCCTTTCCACTGCTTCACTCTAGTCCTTTTGGGGAGCATTGCACATCTCTGCACCTTTGGACTCTGCATCTGTCACCCTCTCCCCTGGTGAGAAACAATTAGGAAAAACTTATTTTTCCACTGGCTTCTATGATTTCCTCCAATTCTGTGGCCAGCCAGACTTCACTGAACAGTATTCCCTGAGATAGAGTTCTCTGCCATCTTTTGTCCACAATCCACTCCCTCCCAAGGTCTTTGGTGTGGTAGCTTCAGATGACTGGTTTGAGTGAGTTGTCAGTTAGAAAGAGCTTGTGTTGGAATCAACGAAAGGTCTCATAGTATAATTTAATTTGAAGCTTTAACCAGAAGATAAAGGGTTATCATCACTCACTGATGTCCACCTGTGCAATATATAGAGGCATTTAGTTACCAAACCCTAGCATAATAACTTCTGGAGTAATTTCTGGAAAGTAATAGTGTCATGACTTACTGACCAGTAGGCTACATTTCAGGGACAGCAGAAGTCACTTTTCTTCAAACAATGGCCCGGTAACCACTCAGCCTAATAATGGTCTTTATTCCACCCATTGATAATTCTGGCATCAGGCCCTCATTGTTACATCATTTAATATGCTACAATTAAAAGTAATTCTCTCTTCACCCAAGAATTGTCTCCTGTCGTTATACAATTTTCCAATATTTTTTCAGAGAAAAAGTTCTAAAAAGAATTTTTAAACTTTCTACCTCCACATCTGTGACTCCACTTTGTTTCTGCCCCTGTCTCCACCATTCCAGTTAAAAAAAATCCCCTTTTCATAATGGTCAATATCTCTTCTCTTAGTTATCCTTGGCTCCATAGCGAAGCACCCCAAGACTCAGTGGTGAAACAACAGTTGTTTGTTAGCTCGTGAGACTGGAGGGCAATAATATGAACTGGCTCAGCTGTGTAATCCCTTGGTAGGTCTTATGTCATGCATGTGGCTACAGTCAACTCATAGGGTACCTGGTGCTGAGTGGTCTAGGATGGCCTAACATAAATCTGGCTATAGGGAGGCTATCAGTATGGGTGGTTTTAGCAGAATATTTGGGAGATTCACATTTCAGCAGCATTTCAAGACTGCAAGAGAAAAAGCTGCAAGATCCCTTAAGGTCTTGGCTCAGGTGGTCCCTCCAACCTGTTCTGAAAACTTCATCAAGGCTTTAGTGATGGGTTTTGTGGCTGGTCTGTTGGGTAGGTGACTTCTAGCTGGGATGCTTTGCTCTTCCTCTAAGACTGACTCCTCCATATATGTAATATCATCAGATTAGAGTAAGGATAAATATATATTTTTTATCTTTCTATCTACCTGTGCAACTCATCTCACGTTGTTCTCTTTATTTTATAATATAAGTCTTGGGGTCTAGCTTATTTCTATCGCTATGCCCAAGGCACATCGATGTGCACCAGATTCACTGATGTACAATATGTTCTCGCCCGTGTTGACCCATCCATCTGTGGCACAACGAACAAAGTATTAAGGGAATTCTGAAAACATTATCGGGGACAGAAGACAAAAAGGAGTCATTGATACAGGGATGGAGAAACAGCCTGTGGTTGAAGAGATTAAATCCCTGAGCCAGAAATTGTGTTTCTTTAGTTGAACATGGAGCTAAAACCTGTCCTATATTCGAGTTTTAAAATCATGCAGTGTGGGGTGGCCATGGTGCCTCAGCAGGCAGAGTTCTCACCTGCCATGCCAGAGACCTGGGTTTGATTCCTGGTGCCTGCCATGTAAAAAAAAAATCATACAGTGTGTTAATAAAGAAAATAAATTCCTTTGCTTATTTCCCTCCTCTCCTTGAAGAATATCATGGTGTCTGTGAACAAGAGAGCTTATCCATTAGGCTGCAAAACTGGGTTATATGTTTTATAGTATTATATTGCATGGTAAATATGACTTTTTCCAGTACTGTAAACAAAATATGTCTTTGCATAAATTTATTCATAAATATTAGAGGGTGTATGCATGAACACTCCATGGTTTTGCCGTATAATCTGTTTTATAATCTATTTTTCTTTTAAAAAAATCTCTTCCATCCTCTTGATCATGGAATGGGAAAAATTTTGATCCTTCACAATAATGTCTATAGGAATGGAGAATTATGATACAGAGTCACCTTTTACTCCTTCAAATACAGAAATATTCCTACACCGCTTTTTATTTACCTGAAATGGAAATGTAATGGTAGACACTTTTAATACAGATATCTAAAATAAATTTGAATGACAGGGTGTTCATAAAAGATTTGCAGGAATGCAAAAACAAACGGCCACTTATTCTGAATTCCCTGAGTTCTGGTCTATTTATTATTGTAACATTTAGCAAATGCACCATAACAGGCTGTCCAAACATAAACAGTTGTTGATAAAGCTTTTATTTCTGCATAGAAGTCTATAATTGGAAGTTGCTTTGGTCACGAGCTGCACATTTGAGATACACAAACTTGATATTACATGTCCTCTCATCCTGCAGCAGGCTAGTATGGAGTTGTCCATTGGCAGACTCTTTGTTCCAAGAGAACAGAAGAAATGTGCTGTTGCCTCTTTAGGCAAAATGTGACTTCCACTGTGCGTTATTGGACAAAGAACATAAATGTATAAATTCCAAACCCTGACCCAATGGGACAAAGACACTCCACCTCTTGATAGGCTGATCTTCAAAGTCATTTTGAAAAGACATGAATTCACAGAAATGTGGAGATGGGCAACCATCTTTGTGAACTGTCTAGTCAATGCATACATTTCTGCTCAATAAAATCTTATTGAAGGGTCAAAATGGAGGTGTAGGGAGATGTTGGATTTAGTTTATGCTCTAGGGCAGCTAGCAAACAGTGAGGAACTCTCTGGACCAACTGTCTGAGAGGGCTTATGAGGCCAGACGCACCTCATACACCAGCCAGGAATGATTGGAAGTGATGAGACAGAACTGTAAGAAAATTCTTTCAGGCTGTGGGGGCTGGTGCCCCTCCCCCATTGGCATGGCAGGCTGACTCAGAGTCAGACATCACAGAGTAGTCTTTAGTGTCACCAAAGTATCTGGGTGGGGGGCAGAGATTTCCTTCATCCACTGCCCACCCCAAAATTACCCTCCTCACAGACACATGAACATGTATGGAATAATTATTAGAGAATTTGCAGGTTTACAGAAGAGTCAGGTAAGGAGTACAGCATTCCCAAGTATCCCCCCTATTGTTAGCACTTTGCACTAGGGTTGTACCTTTGCAACAATTGATGAAAGAATATTAAAGTACCATTGATCTAGTTTGCTAGCTGCCAGAATGCAACACACCAGAGATGGATTGGCTATTTTTTTTTTTAAATAACGGAAAAAAAGAAATTAACCCAACATTTAGAGATCATACCATTCTACATATGCAATCATTAATTCTTAACATCATCACATAGATGCATGATCATCATTTCTTAGTACATTTGCATTGGTTTAGAAGAACTAGCAACATAACCGAAAAAGATATAGAATGTTAATATAGAGAAAAAAATAAAAGTAATAATAGTAAAATCAAAACAAAACAAAACAAAACAAAACAAAAACCTATAGCTCAGATGCAACTTCATTCAGTGTTTTAACATGATTACTTTACAATTAGGTATTATTGTGCTGTCCATTTTTGAGTTTTTGTATCTAGTCCTGTTACACCATCTGTATCCCTTCAACTCCAATTGGCCATTATCTTACCCTGTTTCTACCTCCTGCTGGACTCTGTTATCAAGGACATATTCCAAATTTATTCTCGAATGTCTGTTCACATCAGTGGGACCATACAGTATTTGTCCTGGATTGGCTTTTAATAAAAGGGGATTCATTTTGTTAGTTCTTCAGAGGAAAGGCAGCTAACTTTCATCTGAGATTCTTTCTTACGTGGGAAGGCTCAGGGTAATCTCTGCTGGCCTTCTCTCCAGGCCTCTGGGTTCCAGCAACTTTCCCCAGGGTGATTCCTTTCTGCATCTCCAAAGACCTGGGCTGAGCTGCGAGTGCTGAGATGAGGTATGCTGAGCTGCTTGGGCTGTGCTCTGTTGAGTCTCTCATTTAAGCACGAGCCAATTAAGTCAAACATCATTCATTGCAGCAGGCACGCCTCCTAACCAACTGCAGATGTAATCAGCAACAGATATGGTTCATGTACCATTGGGTCGTGTCCACAGCAACAGAACTAGGTACCTTCACCTGGCCAAGTTAACAACTGAATCTAACTACCACAAGTATTATTAGAGTTCATAGTTTACATTAGATGTATTGATCTCCATATACAACTGTTCTAGTTTGCTAGCTGCCAGAAGGCAATATACCAGAAACAGAATGGCTTTTAAAAAGCGGAATTTAATAAGTTGCTAGTTTGCAGTTCTAAGGCCGAGAAAATGTCCCAATTAAAACAAGTCTATAGAAATGTCCACTCAAAGGCATCCAGGGAAAGATACTTTGGTTCAAGAAAGCCAATGAAGTTCAGGGTTTCTCTCTCAAGTGGAAGGGCACATGACAAACACAGTCAGAGTTCTTCTCTCATCTGGAAGGGCATGAGGCAAACACGGCACCATCTGCTAGCTTCTTCTCCTGGCTTCCTGTTTCATGAAGCTCCCCGGGAGGCATTTTCCCTCTTTGTCTCCAAAGGTCGCTGGCTGGTGGACTCTGCTTCTTGTGGCTATGTCGTTCTGCTCTGCTCTCTCTGAATCTCCCTTTCTCCAAAATGTTTCCTCTTTCATAGGACTTCAGGAACTAATCAAGACCCACCCAAATGGACGGAGACATGTCGTCACTTAATCCAGCTTAACAACCACTCTTGATTTGGTTACATCTCCAGGGAGATGATCTAATTACACACAGCATTGCACAGGGATTATTCTGCCTTTACGAAATGGGACTTTGAATAAAACATGGTTTTCCTAGGGGACATACATCCTTTCACACCAGCACAACAACCATATTATTAACACCTTTATTCGTGTCATACATTTGTTGTAATTCATGAAACAACATCCTTATATTTGTGTTATTAACCTAGTCCGTCGTCCATAACAGGATTCAGTGTGTTACACATCCCAGGTTTTATCTTCTTTTACTGTAGTCACATACATGCCCCAAAGTTGCCCCGTCAGAGACATTCACATGCATAATTCAGTCCTGTTAATTATACTCACAGTGATGTGCTACCGTCACCACCTTCGATTTCCAAACCCTTATAATTAACCTAAATAGAAATTCTGCCCAAATTCTATGCAAATTAAGCATTTCCACACTAATGAAAAATGCTAATAATAGGAAAAATGCATGTGTGAGGAGAGATCCATGAGAATTCTACAATTCTGCAGGATTTTTCTGTACACCTACGATATAAAATAAAGCAAAACCAATGAAATAGGTCCGTAGCTCCTACTGGGGAATATCTATTGATGATATACGTTTAAGTGAGAAAAGTTGCTGAGAAATTGCTATGGTATGAGCATATCTTTTAAAATAAAGAAAGTCCCAAGTACTTGTTCACATGTGCATCTGTTTTCATCTAAAGTAAGGTGGGGCCATTCACACCCTAAGCTGATCATGTTAGTTACCTGAAAAGAGGAGGAAGATCAAGGAATTTCATCTTTTCCTTACAAAATGATCTGCATTTTTTTCTAAGCACAGACTACTTTTATAACGTCAAATTTTGACAAACTCATAAAAAGCTTACAAAAGAAATTAAGATCATAGCAAATAGAATTTTTAATGTTATGGTGTACATGGAAAAGTAAAGGCCTCCTTCACGTTCCATGAATGCCAACCTCGTATCTAAAATCAAACTATTCCTCCCACTTTGTGATTCTCAAAGAATTTAATATGCAATAGTTTGGGTATACAAGAAAGCTCACAGTTCACAGCAAGAAAACATGATGGATACGGCATAGAAATGCTATTAAAAATCACGGCTGCTTCATGTTGAACGTTTCAAGGTCAATTTCAGCTTCTTTATGACCACCTTCTTATTTCACCCACTCTTCAGGATTTTTCTTCTGGGCTTCTCATTCGCTCTGCCTCCCGTGCCAGCCTGTCTGCCTTCAAGGCCTTAGCCAGTCTCTCCCTCGCTTTCTTCACTTTCCGTGCCTGCTTCCTGACATCATCACAAGTGAGCTGTTGTTGCTGAGGGGCTCTGAGAGACCCCGAGGACCTGGGGCCACGCCACCTGCCAAACCGCCAGGGGTGGGCTCAGAGCGGGTGTGAAGATTTCTGTCAACAGCAAACTCAAGGGCTCAGCAAGACAACCTGGTACAATTATTCCTCAGGCATTTGGGAAATCCAGGGCACACAAAGGTTCTGCTGAGCTGCTGTACACCTGGAGTCCTTCAGTCTCCTGTACCAACACAACTGCCAAGGCTTTTCCAAGTTCTCCTCCGATCTCTTGCGTCTGACCACATTTCCAGGATGGGAAGTGATTTTCGTAACAGGCATGTGGAAAATGCAGCTGGTCATTCTTATAGGGAGGGCAGACCCTAAACCAGGTTTCCACTTGGCCTTAGTGACAGCGTGCTGCCGTTTCCGCTGTGAAGTCTGGGGAATCATATTGCTTTGGAGCTTCCCCTTTAAAAAGAAAATATCATTCAAATTTTGAGCAAAATGGAGGACAAAGACTACATGCAGTGGTAAATTTTCTTAGCTCAGGTGGAACCACCACCCTCGCTCTCTGCCTGGAGAAATGTGTCTCAAATCGCATGGTGCATCACAATCATAGATGGGCTTTGCAAAGTTTAGATTGTCAGACCCACATTGCAGAGATTCTGATGCAATAGGTCTAGGGTGGGACTTGATAGATTGAACTTCAACTCCCCAATCCTGCTGCTACTGGGATAGGCACCCCATGGTGAGAACTGGGCCATGGATAACAAACAGATGTGAGTCAGGAACCTAAATTCTAAATCAATGCCCAGTGCCAAATCCATACCATTCCCCATCCATTATCTTCATTGAGGGTATTAATCTCTCCCCATCACTGCCACTGTCACCTCCACATGACTACAGTGTGACTAACTCATTATAACGTGGACAAAAGGATGAAAGCTTTCTTTGTACCCCTAGTCTTGACATTTTTCCATGTCAGTCTATTTTTCCGTTTTAGGTCCTATAGTTTTCATAGTTCCTTGCATGTCTCATCTCCATATCATGTACTACTCCATGCTTACACTTGTAGTTCCAATTCAATAACCCTATGCTTCCAATATTTGCATAAATCTGCTGTACTTCCAATGTCTTCTCCATTAGACCCTTCCCTCAGCTTTGAAGTTCACACTAATCTCTTCCATCTGAAAACCAGTCTCTCATCCAGTATTACTGTGACCCGTCTCTATCCATGTGATTCCCTCCTCCCTCAGACAGTGAGTCAGGTTGTAATGGCCATGCATATTCACGTGTATCCATTCCACACTGCCCAGCCCTGAGTCCTACCTCCGTTCTATAGGAACTCCCCTCGCTAACCTCACAGGTCACCTCTGTTATCAGCACAGTGGAGACTCAGCTTTTTTCATCTAATGTAACCCACAGCAGGTGGGTTTTTTGGCGGGTTTTTTGTTTGGTTGGATTTTTTGCATGGGCAGGAACCAGGAATCGAACCCAGGTCTCCAGCATGACAGGCAAGAAGTCTGCCTGCTGAGCCACCATGGCCCACCCTATTTTGTCTAGGAGTTCGACCACACCTCTTGGCAATCCCATCTATTCCCAAGTTCTCAAATACCACTAGCAGTGAAAATGCCCTCAAAACCAATCCATCTCTGACTCTGTTCTCCAGCCCCAAATATCCACCCACCCGCAGTCCAACCACAGCAGAATTCCTGTTGATGGCTCCATTCACACTGACCACATCACACATTGAAATAACGATTTACCCCAAAAACGTGCTCTCCTCTCTCAGAATAAAAGACTCCACTTTTTGGTGCTAATATACTGTCTAAACCCTGAGTGTCTGGACACCCTGCCATTTCAGTACAACGTCACTTAATTTTCCATCCACCTTCCTGAAGCACCTACAGAGCCTCTGTTTTTGAATATTTGATCACTTTTCAGGGTGCAGGCTAGATATTACTGCCACATTTGACCGTTCCTGTTCCAGTCATTTAAGTTCCACAGCTCAACTTTCCTCATTTTATAAGGTTAAATGGTTTTTCTGCTTATATATGTATTATTTATTTACATAATATTTGTCTTATTAAAAGAGATGTACCAAGAAGACAAGACTATTGTAGCTTTTTCAGATGCTTTACACAGCAATGTTCCCATATTGTATTTTCATAAAAGTTCTCAAATAAATTTATTGAAACTCTAAAAATGTAGTTGCATATTTCAAGTCAATCCTCTTAAGAACAGTTATACAATTATCTCTTGAGTGGCTTACTATGATAAATTAACTCCTATCACAGATTCCAAATCCTTTATCCCATATTCTGATCAAGCCTTTACAATAATCTCCTTAAAATGCAAACCTAATTACCTAATGAGGTAAGCTTGAGTGTGGAGGCCATAACTATAGAACTTATGTGGTAGTCCCAAAACATAGAGCTACCGTTCTTGGTCACTAACTCATTTGTGTGTGTGTGTGCATGTGTGATGGACACATACCTCAATTCTCTGCCAAATTAGTTGCCAGAAGCCCTTAATTTTCAATCCAGGGCCACAGAAATCTGGAGGTGTTGCCCATGTCATAGACATATTGGATGGTGAAGAGTACATGGGGTGCTTTCCAACTGCTGATCTCAGTTTAGGGTGAGAAAAGAAACGTGAAGCATTTCCCACATAACCCCTTCCTCTCACCAAAGTACTCATATTAGAGGCAAACAGTATGTAGGTGTAGAAATGGTTCAGTCCAATGTGCTGGTCTATGGTTTCAGCATGCTTTACATCAGCAGGGGGTTAGTAAAGGGTGAAACATTTTAGGAATTCAAAATGCAACTTCAAACTGACATTAGTGAATAAACTTGGAGAATTTCATTGGTAACAGAGACCATCAGGAGGTAGAAATAGGGTAAGATATTGGGTAACTGGAGCTGAAGGAATACAGATTGTGCAACAGGACTGAATGCAAAAACTCAGAAATGGACAGCACAATACTACCTAGCTATAGTACGATTATGTTAAAACACCAAGTGAAGCTGAATGTGAGAATGGTAGAGGGAGGAGGGCTGAGGGCACAAATGAAATCAGAAAAGAAAGATAGACGATAAAGACTGAGATGGTATAATCTAGGAATGCCTAGAGTGTATAAATGATAGTGACTAAATGTACAAATTTAAAAGATGTTTTTGCATGAAGAAGAACAAAGGAACGTCATTACTGCAGGGTGCTGAAAATAGATGGCAATTAATATTTCAAAATTTTACCTTATGTGTGAGACTAAAGCAAAACAATGTTAATTTGGTACAAAATTTATATTTTATTTGGTGCAAAATTTATACTTTGACTAGTGCATTTCCTAACATAACTTATGTAGACAGCTTAATTGAACACCATAAGTAGATGGAACCTTGAGTAGGACATGAGATTTTGTTGGTTTGTCCAGAGTGATGTCCTGATAAATTCCAGAGTGATTTAAACAGTGATTAAAAAGTATTTGCAAAGTCCCCTTTGGGGAATGGTGAGAAAGGGGGAAAATTCAACCTCCCCAAGTTGAATTCTTGATATTTTCACAAGCAGTGCAGACAATCAAAGCTATAGGCTGAGCCCAATCTTGGGGTTTGTTCATATGAAGCTTAACCCCACAAAGGATAGGTCAAGCCTACTTAAAATTAGGCCTAAGAGCCACCCCCAAGAGAACCTCTTCTGTTGCTCAGATGTGGCCTCTCTCTCTCCAACCACCAGAACGAGCAAACTCACCACCCTCCCCCTGTCTACATGAGACATGACTCCCAGGGATGCGGACCTTCCTGGCAACCTGGGACAGAAATCCTGGAATGAGCTGAGACTCAGCATTAAGGGATTGAGAAAAACCCTAGAATGAGCTGAGACTCAGCATCGGGGAATTGGGAAAACCTTCTCCACCAAAAGGAGGAAGAGTGAAATGAGACAAAATAAAGTGTCAATGGCTGAGAGATTCCAAACAGATTCGAGAGGTTATCCTGGAGGTTATTCTTACGCATTAAATAGATATCACCTTGTTATTCAAGATGTAGTGGAGAGGCTGGAGGGAACTGCCTGAAAATGTGGAGCTGTGTTCCAGTAACCATGTTTCTTGAAGATGTTTATATAATGATATAGCTTTCACAATGTGACTGTGTGATTGTGAAAACCTTGCGTCTGATACTCCTTTTATCTACCTTATCAACAGACGAATAGAACATATGGAGTAAAGATGAATAATAAGGGGAACAAATGTTGAAATAAATTTAGACTGAAATGCTGGTGATCAGTGGGGAAGAGGGGTGGGGGGTATAGTATGTATGAATTTTTTTCTGTTTTCTTTTTATTTCTTTTTCTGAATAGATGCAAATGTTCCAAGAAATTATCATGATGATGAATATGCAACTATGTGATGATATTGTGAATTACTGACTATATATGTAGAAAGGAATGATCAAAAGTTGCAAATGTTTGTGTGTGTTTGGTGTTTTTTGGTTTTTTTTTTAAATTAATAAAAATTTTATTAAAAATGCAACTCCATTTCTGCATTGATCTTAACCTACTGATTTGCAATTTGAATGTAGCATGGCTGTTGCCTCACCAGGCAGAAACACATTTGTTTGTTGGTGTTTCTGGTCACATATAAGGTATGTAAACCTATATCTACCACAATGGCATTGTGTGTGTCTACCCTGAAAGTGAGGTGTGTAAAGCTGCTCTTCTCTATGTTGGAGTTTGGAAGGAATAATGTCAGGATGGTCTTGTATAAACCATGACTGGCATGAGCCATTCTTGACACAGCTTTCTTCTGATGGAACAAATGTCAGTTCCTTGAATGGGCCTGGTTTGTGGACAAGGATTAGGACCAAACCTGTCTGGGGAGGAGGAGGTCCCTTGGGCCTTGCTATCCATGGACTTGGATGAAATCATAGCACCTAGGGGTGAGGAAGATTATCTTCAAACATATTTTTCAACTTTTGTTTTCCACCTCAGCATACGACCTCAGATGCAGTGCCCAAGGGCAGAAAGGTTTCCAAATCCCTATTGTCTGGGAAGAGTGGAAAGATTTAGCAGAAAGAGGTCTTTAGAGCCATGAGAGATGCCTCTTCCATTCACAATACCATATAGATATATATGCAAGTATATATCAGCTTGAGGCTGCATGTTCCATTTCAGCTCAGCCTGCCCCATACCTTGCACGCACTTAAGGTTTTGGGTGAAATTTGTGGAAATACTTCTGAGATGCTCTCATTGATTTTTATTTTCCTGCTCCTGCAGCTTCCTCTCTCTGCATGTAATTTAGATTATCCCAACTGTTTCTTCCGAATGAAACCCAGTGTATTAAAGGATGGAGATTTGATTATTGCTGGCTTTTTCCCCCTTTATACATTTCTAACCAACAACAGAATCACTAAGCCTAGCATGGAAAACTATTACCAGAAGTAAGTGCCTTTTCCATTTATTTTCTATTTCATTAGTATGAAGACTGCTGCCTAGGCAATTTGCAGATGGCTAGATCAAAACACTCTGTATCAATTGCCCTCTGCTTCCTGTCTTCCCCCTCTGTATCCCAGGATATCCATAATTAATTTTGTCTCATCCCACTGGATATTTTTTCATTCTAAGGGGAACAAGAGTATTCAGTTTTTCTTCCCTTTAGTTCCCATTACTTCCTCTTTTCCAATCCTGGGATATACATGAGACGTCAATCTCCATCGTCCTTGTCTCTCTTCCTGCCTTGTCTGGCACTAGTGTGGATTAATGTTATTCCTTAGAACCACAACTGACAAGCATTAGAATTGTGCTAAGAGGTTGCAGAAAAATGTCCGTTTCCCAAGTCTAGGCTCCGTTAATGCATCGTTCCTCATGTGTATGATGGTTAAAATTCCTACAAAAATGCCACTTGTATCTGGGTCCCACTTGCCTGGACAGACTTCTTACTGTAGACGTCTGGTTACTGTTTGAAATTTCTCTATTTGAGAGCCAGCCAAGGATCCTCCATGCCTTTGTGAGCTGCAAGTCAGGCCAGGAATAAGAGGTGAGTAAATCGTGAGATATTTTCTATTCCATTTTGGTGTTGATTCACTTGGATACTTAAGCTACCTCTGCTTTTAGATTTCTGCTAATGCCAGTTCTATATCTGACAATCTAGTAAACTGATAAAATAAATTATCAGGGGATTCCAGCAGATTATTTCTGTTTGTGTGAGAAGAGGGGATTTCACTGAAGAAAATGAATGCTAACTGCTTCTTCTGAAAGTGCCAGAGACATATATTTTGCTATGCACAATTGTGACTGGAGATGGCAGAGTAATGAATTTAGGCTCTCTTCCTGCTATAGAAGGAGTTTGTACCTTTCTTTTCTTTATTCCTTTTCATTTGCAGATGTTTGTCTGGTTATCCTTTCATTCTTTGTCACTCCTCCAATGTTTCCCCACTTATTTCTTTTCCATAACTTTCCAAAATATATTTGCCACCTTGTTGTTAAGGTCTGTGACGCAGACACCTCATGCAGACGGCTGCTGCTGAGTGCTGAGGCTCAACCAGCATCAGGGCTGCAGGCGTGGAGGGTATTGATTCAGGGACGCTCTAGTTTGATCTCCTGGGGCAGCAGGTGAGCTTGATGCGTATGTCCCAGCCTGCTGGAAGGACCCTGTAGGGTGGAGGGAAAGAGTGTGTACTGGCATAGGAGGAGAACTAAATGCTTCTCTTCCTGTCCTCTGCTCTCCACTCAAACGTGGAGAAACGTGCACTGTGGCTGATCAGCTCTTTTGAGACACGTAGATAAAAACCCTGTCTGACACTTAACAAAATGCACCTGCAATCCTATTAGGCTTTCTCATCTGGGCCGATGTATCCGCTAGGCTCAGAAGACACCATTCTCAGGGTGCACAAGACTTTATGGGATCAAGAAAAAGTTTTCATGTCTTCTAAAATCAAAAGAAAAACTGCATTTATGATCAAAGAAAATGTTTTAACTTATAATAGTAATGTATTAGTCCTTGAACCAACTCAGCCATGAAATACAATGTTTAATATTTATTTATGGAATAAAAAGCTCATGAAGGAAAAAGTGCCTCAAGTCTGAAAGTCATAATGAAGCTCGATCATATTACCACTTTTCTGTGCATAGACATGACTATATTGCACTGATGAGATCATTCAGTCCCCATTCCTTTTTACCCTGGTTTTCTTATGAAACAGGACATCACATATATTTTCTATGCATAAAGTTCTGCAATGATCATTCTTATGTCTGCATGATTATAGTCTTAAGACTAACACAATTTTAATTCAACACCAATTTTGTATTTTATTGGTTTCTAATAATTTGTTACAATAATTGAGAGCATAATGAGCACATGAGTAGATAAACGTTTACACTTTACACTGTAAAAAGCAAATGAAATCTTTGGACTTGGACTTAAGTGGTTGAGTGCAAGTCTCTGTATATTTAAAATGGTTTTGAAGTATATTGCCAAAGAACTCTCCAGAAATGCGCTAATGGACACTTTCAATAACTATGAAGCAGAGTATCCATTTCCTTCAAATTAAAAAAAAATACTTGAGCAAATTGATGTATGAAAATAGCAGCTTATTGATCATATATGCATTTATTTTATTAATAGGTGGGTTGGTCATATTTCTTTCTGTTACTTGATCTTAATGATACATTGTTTGATAACTTGACCTTTATGCCTTTTGCCATTTTTCCATTCAACTATAAGCCTTTTCATTTGAAAGTATAGTTTACTTATTGAAAATAATAAGTACTTGTAATTTCATTTTACTCCTCTTAACAGGTTGTTGCTTGTTTAAATATTTTTTCATGTGGCATGTTTTAGATCAAAACCACGAAATTCATGTAGAATAAAATTTAATCATTTTTTCTCTCATTTCTTCTGCCTTTTTTCAATACCTCTCCATGTACAATTTTATAACCGGACAATATTAATTCTGGTACTTTGTTTTTCTTCATAAAAAATGGAATGTTTTTGCCTCATATGTGAAATAAATTACCTTACTTTCATATTCCAAATGACTTATCTTCACCATTAATTAAACAATTCATTATTCCTCTACATGTTTTCAATAACATCTTTATGATGCATGAAACATTTACTTAAACCAGATTGTTTCTCTATTTTCTATTCTGGCAGGTGATATATTCATATCTTCCAATGCCATTATCACCCGGTTTCAAATACTGTGGTTAATAAATAACTGCAATTATGGGTTCTGCTAAGTCAAATTGTCCCCCAAATCATCCTTAACTATTTTCACTAACTTCCTGAACTTTTCATGCTTTCAGAAAACCTCTAAAGTTCCATTATCATTAACCTAATAAAATTTCCCTGAAACTGTTTTAAAACCTTTTTTTGTGGTAGCATACATACAACTCAAAATTTTCCATTTTAAGCCCTTTCAATTGTACATATTTCACAATATGGTGCCACCATCGCCAACATCCATTATCCAAAATTCCCTCCCTCAAACAGAAAATCTGCACCAACTAAATAATAATCCTCATTCCCCCTCATTCCCTGGGCCCTGGGAACCCATAATCTACCACCTGTGTTAACTTGATGGAAGGTGATGTAGACTATTGAAATCTTTGCAATATTGTTTTTAATGCTTTTACATTCCTCAATTGAACTTTATGGTCTTGTCCTCAGGAGCAAGAGCAGTTCTTAAGCGTAATGCAGTCAATACATATTTTCCCATAACACTTGTATAAGTTACCAATGTTATATTGAAAGGCCATCGACGATTGTATATGTTTGGTTGACTGCTTCCTTATTAATTACAATTCATATTCACATTTTCTCTAGGATTTGCCTTGTGAACAGTCTTAGCTCCAGCAAAATACTGTGGCTTGCGCCTTCCTTTCCATTCTTTTTTTGCCTGTTATTTTAATTGTATTATATGATAGGCTTCCAATTCTAGTAAAGTACTAAGTAATTCTGGCACTAACAGAATGTATTATTAATCTTGATTTTAATAAGAATACCTGCTGTTCATGGATTCCTTAAGCAATTTTCATCCCATAATACCCGAGGGAAATGACATCAGTAAATGTGGCTAATACCTTCAGTACATTCAGATCTGGAAGGGGGAGGGTATCTGACTGTGAAAATCATCCCTTGTTTGGGGGTGATTTCTGCCATGCCTGACCCTCACCTGCAGCTAATTATTATTCACTATCTTTGCTTTAAGCAAAATCTAGGTTCTGATTTGAGAGAGTTTTTGTTTTGTTTTTAATCATATTAAGGAAATATCCTTCTCCTAAACTGGTATGTTCAGTTAAAAATAGATGTTAAATTTTATCAATTGCTTCATCTACTTCACTGAGCATATATGTATATTTATCCTTATGGAAATGGGAGGACCCACAGTAAACAATTATCTAATTTGCTAATAGTCTATGTAAAATGGTTCTTCATTCACATTTTCATTCTGATGTTGGTCACACTAATGGTGTTCCTTCTTCTTTTACATTTTGAAAGAGTATCCCACTAGAGTAATTATCTATTGCTTTAGTTTTAGAGACAAATAATCCATGAATTTATCCACGCTGTATCTTTGGAATTTTATTTCTTAAAAATATCTTGATATCTTCTGTCATAATTTTTATGATTTTCTCCATTTATTTGCTATCGCATTTAGTTTGTTAAATCATATTTCCTTTGAAAAAAAAGAGTGGTCCTTTCATTGTGATCTTCAAAGTTTTTTACTTGTAATTATACACAATGTTGTCCTGATGATTATAAACTTACTTCTGTTACTTAATTCATTGCTTCTTTCATTATATAGTGTTGTTAATACTTGGTTTCCTTATATTTTTACTATCAAATAAGCTGAATGATATAATTTTATCGATCTTTCAGATAAAAAATCAGGTCTCATGTTTGTTTCTTCAGGACTGAATTTACATATGTTGTATACTCTTATTGTGCTTTAATAGCATCTAATTTCTTATTTTATTGCTCCTTTTCACCTTCATTTTCGCTTTCTGAGCTGAGGTTTACTTCACATGATTCAGGTTTTCATTTCTATTTACTATTCAAGAAATGAAGCCCTCAGATATTTTATTCCAGATTAGAAAGTTTCTTTGCATTTGCCATGTTCTCATTCTCTTCTTCTTTTTCTGTCTCTGTCTATTTCTCTTTCTGTCTCTTTCCTTGATAATTTGCTCCCAATTTCTGATCATTCATTTGGTTACCTCTTTGATCCAAGAATTATTCACGAGTATGAATATTGGTTAATAAGTTGTCTAATTTGTTTACATTTTGGTATTTAACAAGAACTTTTTGTGGCTAAACGAGCTCGATTCCAATCTGTTTGCTCATTTGATAAGCCCCTGAATTGGGATTTCTGAGGTTGATCATAAAATTTCTCTTTCCTGATGGCTTCCATAATTCAGTAATTGATTCAAATGTAGAACTTCTTTGGTGGACAAGGATGAGAATTAATTTTACAATAATATGCTTTTGCTTCTTTTAGCACAGAAAGTATGAAATTTATATGTGGACAGATATGTGTGTGTATGTCTGTAAGTATGTGAGATACACAAATATATAAGAAATCAAATTACCTATTATACATAATTCATATGTTGATTTTTTTGTAAAACAAAGAAGATTTGTTGAATTCTGTCACTCTGGTTTTGGTTATGTCCACTTTGCCTCATATTTCTAAAAACTTTCTTTTATATGTGATATGATATTACTGGTCACATAGTTTTTATTTCATTTATATATTTACTTATTTTTATCGTCAACTTTTATTTAACATATACAATTGCTATTTATCCATGTTTAAGTGTACAATTCAGTGGCATTAATTACTTTTACGATTTTATGCTAATGATTTTTTCATGTAATATTTTATTTGCTGAACTCTTTGAAGCATTCCAAAATTCATAATGGCCAGTGGAACTTTCCATGCTAAAATGCTACTCAACATGACAAATTTCTAACAAAAAATATTTTAAAGGATAGTGCCTTCATTTAACTCTTCACATTTCAACATGTGAAAATTAAATTTAGGTGGTAAAATTCAGGTGACAAATGGAAGAGAAATATCAACTATCATATTTCTAGTTTACTGGAAAACATAATAGTTTTGACAGTCATGTTTGACACCTTGATTAAGTAAAGAAAAAAATGGGCAGGGTTGTCACAGAGATATGCAATAATTTAACAGTTCAAATAATCTGGGCAGTGCCACTGTGGCCAGTGGCCCGGTGCCTGTCCATGCAAAAAAAAAATCAAATAATCCTTAGCTCTGCTGAGAAATTATAGATAGAATATAAGTTGTAAATATTTTTGTAATAGTCATTAGTGACCATCACTCAGTTCATGTGTTCAAAGTAATTGCAATTATTTTTGATCACTGAAAACTGGATTCAAATAAATTATAACTCGGTGAAGTAAGTAAATACCTTACATTCAAAAACATAATTTAAATCTGAAAGGTTTAAGGTAAAGAAATACTTGTAATTCATAATTACCTTTAGATATAATTGAGACTACACTACTATACTTAAATAGGTATACTATTATGCATAGTTAATTCCAGTTACCATATTAAGTATTTACTGGTCATCAACAGCACAATATTTATGCTCCAAAAGAATTATCGATCCAGTAAAATGGCTACACTTAATTTTCTCTTAAAGACGGAAGACCTAAATTGATGGAAAAATTGGCTCCTCTTGATATCTTTTTCAGAAGATATCAAGAAGAATACAAATTTGCCAAATAAATAATTATATATTGTGCCTAACATCAAATAATCTGCAAAAAGATTCTAAGATAGATGCATTTCATGTTCAATTTCCAAAAATAAATAAAGGCTTTCTCACTGACTAAATTAACTAATTTACATTTCCAACCCTCTAAAGTAACATTAAAAAACAAAGTACAAAAAAAATCATCTCTCAGTTTTCGAATAACCCATTTAGTTGCATAAAGTATTTTCTGTCCTAACACTTCCTCAAATTCAAAAGATATTTGTTTACTTCCTGAGAACATGACAGTCTTCATTTCAAAACATTCCATCAGTTTCCATGGCAATGCTGCAGGATTCCTTGGCTACCATCTGTCGCACCAGTTGACTGTGGAATATCTTAATCGTTGCATCTTGAGCTTGGTCTGTCCTAGACCCCAAACACAACCTACATCATTTATTACTTTAATACACAGACTCCCGTCAGAATGCCTATATTGAGAACCACACGTGCCTGAAATTGTTGAGCTGTGGTCCCATAGCCTCAATTCTTTTTTTTTTTCCATGGGCAGGCACCTGGAATCGAACCCGGGTCCTCTGGCATGGCAGGCAAGGATTCTTGCCTGCTGAGCCACCATGGCCCGCCCTAGCCTCGATTCTTGAAGGCTGTATAACCGTATTGTTTTCACGATAGGACTGTGTGATTGTGAAAACCTTGCATCTGATGTACTGTGGCATGGTGAGCTCGGGGTGGAAAGGGAGGAGACAAGAGGGGCAAGGCCAAGGAGGTAAGGCAACCCAGCTCACCTACCTACCCACTTCCCGCTGCCACCTGTGCTAATGTTTTTTTAAACACTCATTACATTTTCTTCCCTAATATTTTTTAGACTTGTTATATGTGTGTGTGTTAGTATTTATAGTTTTCATATATAATATGTATTTTTGGTACATTTTTGCAGAATATCAAAGACAATCCTTCGTATTCTGTATCTGTGCTCAACATTGATTTACTATATCTTCTGTGCATAGAATGGCACTAAATATTGAAAAAAATGATTTAAATAATTAAAATGATAAGTGGGAATGTATCTCTGTGCTTCTCTTCTTAATACAATTTTATTGACTTACAGCCAAATACCATCTAATCAACCAAGGTATACAATCAGTGGTTCCCAGTGTCATCATAATATTGCATATGATTCATCACAATTGATTTTTAAACATTTTCATTACTCCAAAAATAATAAAGACAAAATAAACACTAAGAACACCCAAAACTTTCCATAACTCCTCTGCCCCTTATTTTTTTTGACTTTGTTTCCTTACTCATCTGTCCATACACTGGATAAAGGAAGTGTGGGTCGCATGGTTTTCACAATCAGTCACACTGTAAAAGCTATCTAGTTATAAATCATCTTTAAGAATCAAGGCTATTAGATTAAGATTCAATGGTTTCAGGTATTTCCCTCTAGTTACTCCAATACACCAAGAACTGAAAAGAGATATCTATATAATACATAAGACCAACCTCCAGAAGGACGTCTTGATGTTATCTAAAATCTCTCAGCCACTCAAAATTTACTTTGTTTCATTTCTCTTCCTCCTTCTGATCAAGAAACCTTTTTCAATACCACAATGCCAGGTCCTGGCTCATCCCGGGAGTCCTGTCCCACGTTGCCATGGGTATTTATGTCCCTGGGATTATGTCCCATGTAGGGGACAGGAATTGACTTTTCATGCAGAATTGTTTTAGAAAGAGAGGGTACATCTGCAGTTCTCTGGAGGGGACACTTAGGCATAATTATAAGTAGACTTAACTTCTCCTTTGCAGGAATAAGTTTCATAATGGCAAGCTCCAAGATCGAAGGGTTGTCCTATTAAATTGGTAGTTCCCTATGCTTTCGAGAAAAATACCACATCTTCCCTAAGTGAAGATATTTAATATTTCAACAGTCTTCTCCAATCCCTCATGGGGACTTTGTAAATACTTTTTTTAAAATTTTCTCCCCAGTTTACTCTGGGATACTCTGGGTATCCGGGTATCACACTCCACTCTACAAACCGAAAAAGTCTCACTCCCTATTCAAGGTTCCATGTAAATACGGTGTTCAAAGAAACTTACAAGTTAAATTAGATAGTGTGCAACATAAAATATAAATTTTGCATAAAATATAAATAAACATCCTTTCCTTTGGTCTCACACCGCAGTTAGAGTTTTAAAATGCAGTCAATATCATCCTTTACCCTTTAGTCTGCTCTATCTTAGTCCTGCCCAGATCAGCTTCATTCATATCTCTAATTGAAGTCGATTTTTCTTTTTCAATTTCTTAAACATTTGATGTATGAGGTAACGCTGACTTTCATAACTGCAGAATTCTAGCTTTGAGGCTCAGGTGTCACACAGATACCTGAAATTTCAAGTAATGGCCAAGTTATGTACAAAGAGCTCAGCATCTCAGGATTTAGAAATAACATTCACAACTCCAGAATAGATGTGACTACTGTAGGAGCTTACAATCTAGGAAACTTTACAATAAGCCATCCCTTAGTAACCTATGCTCTGGAATTCAATTCTTAAGAGTTTGTTCATTATAGGTAGTCTGTATTAATGAGACATCATTATGCTCTGTCTTTTTCTTACTCTCAACATATTGTCCCCAAGTTTCATTCACCTAGTTACATAGCTTATAAATTCATTCTTTTTTGCCACCATCTGTGGTGGCGTTTTGTTTTTTTTTTCATTGTTTTAACTTTCTTATTGTATAATATAGCATATATACAAAGCAAAGGGGGAAAAAAGCAATAGTTTTCAAAGCTCTCTTCAACAAATAGTTACAGGACAGATCCCAGAGTTTTTCATGGGCTACCACACAATTCTCTCAGATTTTTCCTTCTAGCTGCTCCAGAATGTGGTTCTTTTTGAACTATCATACTTTTCTTCTTTTTATTGTTTCTAGGTTTGCTAATATTTTTTTCAATTTTTTTTTTATTAATTGAAAAAAAATTAACTAACACAACATTTAGAAATCATTCCATTCTACATATGCAATCAGTAATTCTTAATATCATCACATAGAGGCATGATCATTTCTTAGTACATTTGCATCGATTTAGGAAAAGAACTAGCAAAACAACAGAAAAAGATATAGAATGTTAATATAGAGAAAAAAATAAAAATAATAATAATAGTAAAAAAAGGAAAAAGAAAAAAAAGACAAACAAACAAACATACAGACAAAAAAAACTATAGCTCAGATGCAGCTTCATTCAGTGTTTTAACATGATTACTTTACAATTAGGTATTATTGTGCTGTCCATTTTTGAGTTTTTGTATCTAGTCCCGTTGCACAGTCTGTATCCCTTCAGCTCCAATTACCCATTATCTTACCCTGTTTCTAACTACTGCTGGACTCTGTTACCAATGACATATTCCAAGTTTATTCTCGAATGTCCGTTCACATCAGTGGGACCATACAGTATTTGTCCTTTAGTTTTTGGCTAGACTCGCTCAGTATAATGTTCTCTAGGTCCATCCATGTTATTACATGGTTCATAAGTTTATTCAGTCTTAAAGCTGCATAATATTCCATCGTATGTATATACCACAGTTTGTTTAGCCATTCTTCTGTTGATGGACATTTTGGCTGTTTCCATCTCTTTGCGATTATAAATAACGCTGCTATAAACATTGGTGTGCAAATGTCCGTTTGCGTCTTTGCCCTTAAGTCCTTTGAGTAGATACCCAGCAATGGTATTGCTGGGTCGTATGGCAATTCTATATTCAGCTTTTTGAGGAACCGCCAAACTGCCTTCCACAGTGGTTGCACCATTTGACATTCCCACCAACAGTGGATAAGTGTGCCTCTTTCTCCGCATCCTCTCCAGCACTTGTCATTTTCTGTTTTGTTGATAATGGCCATTCTGGTGGGTGTGAGATGATATCTCATTGTGGTTTTGATTTGCATTTCTCTAATGGCCAGGGACATTGAGCATCTCTTCATGTGCCTTTTGGCCATTTGTATTTCCTCTTCTGAGAGGTGTCTATTCAAGTCTTTTTCCCATTTTGTAATTGGGTTGACTGTCTTTTTGTTGTTGACAAAAAAATTCTGGATACTAGACCTTTAACTGATATGTCATTTCCAAATATTGTCTCCCATTGTGTAGGCTGTCTTTCTACTTTCTTGATGAAGTTCTTTGATGCACAAAAGTGTTTAATTTTGAGGAGCTCCCATTTATTTATTTCCTTCTTCAGTGCTTTTGCTTTAGGTTTAAGGTCCATAAAACCACCTCCAATTGTAAGTTTCATAAGATATCTCCCTACATTTTCCTCTAACTGTTTTATGGTCTTAGACCTAATGTTTAGATCTTTGATCCATTTTGAGTTAACTTTTGTATAGGGTGTGAGATACGGGCCCTCTTTCATTCTTTTGCATATGGATATCCAGTTCTCTAGGCACCATTTATTGAAGAGACTGTTCTGTCCCAGGTGAGTTGGCTTGACTGCCTTATCAAAGATCAAATGTCCATAGATGAGAGGGTCTATATCTGAGCACTCTATTCGATTCCATTGGTTGGGTTTGCTAATTTTAAAACAATTGTCCTTATTAAAATGTTCTCCCCTAAGTAGAATATATGTATCTTGTTTTAATTACATTTTAATCTGAAGTCTTGCTTCATTGACTTTGAAGAAAAATTTAATAGGTTTATACTTACTTCTTTCTTCAATTCAGTCCACTTATGCCTAATTTGAGTTGTAATCCAGATGACTTTAATTGCTTTCTCTCTCCTTCAGATATTTTCCATTTTTCATTTTAAAACCAATTTTTCTGCATTTACATTTATTTCTTTGATGTCATGGCTTTTTCCAAAGCCAGCGATTCTCAAACTATTGTGCATCAGAATAACCTGGAAGTCTTCTTAAAACACACAGGGCTTGCCAAACTTCACCCCCAGAATTTCTGATTCAGTGGACTGGAATGGAGCTTCAGGATTCTATCTCCACATTGTGGTCAAAAGCTCTTCCTGCCTAGTCCTGCTTCCCCACTCTTTTGATTTGCTAAAGCTGCTGGAATGCAGTATAACAAAAATGGATTAGCTTTCACAAGCTGGATTTATTAATTTACAAGTTGTAATTCTAAGGCCATGAGAATGTCCAAATTAAGGCATCAACAAGAAGATAGCTTCCTGGAGGAAAGGGCAACTGGTCTCAGTTTATTCTGTCTCATGGGAAGGCACATGGCGACATCTGCTGTCCTTTTCTCCTGGCTTCTGGTTTCAAACAGCTCTCTCAGCTCTGGCATCTCCTGGGGAATTTTCCTTCTGCATTTCTAAATATCGGTCACGTGTTTCATCTCTCTGCTCTCTGCGTTGGCTCTGAGCTCTTTCTATGTTTTTTACCTTTGTTCTCTTCATGGTGGACCCTAGTAAAATGATTAAGACCCACCTTGAATTGGGGGGTCACACCTCCCTGGACACAACCTAATCAACATTTGCCACCCACACTAGGCCTGACCAACAAGACTGGATTAGAAGGACATGGATTTTATGGGGTTCACAACAGCTTCAAAACAGCATACCTTTCTTTCCTTTTTCACTCTTGTTATACCCCAACAAAGTACTTGTATTCCTAACTCGATCTTAGCATCTACTTCCTGGAAAACCCAACTAACACGTGTCTTCTTTTTTACTCAGAAAGAGGTATTTTATTTTCAGGGACAGTATACCATCTTCAGTAAGTATACTGTCTTCAGATAATCCAACTCATTTTAATGAAGACTGCACCATAATTTTTCCTCATAAAATGTGTTTATAAGACATATTTGAAAAGAAAAGGAAAACTCAAAAGCCAAGTTATTCAATAAGATATTAAGAGACCCTAGACAGATGATAATCAAAATAAATCATGTTGTAGACCCTAGGCAGATAATAATCAAAATAAATCAAGTTATATGAGATAGAAATGCATAAGGATAAATTGCATCATTAGGAATCAACTGCTTAATTCACAATGATAGAAGGCCCAACTCATCACAAAAGTATAGAAATTGTTTTACATTATATGAACAAAGTATTGCCTCAAATAAGTAAAGCAAAAAGAAGATATAAAATCAACCATCATAGTGAAAAAATTCTACATTTCTTGAACAAATTATAACATATACCTAATATATATAAATTATATTTTAAAACAAAATTAACACATTTGAGTTACTGGACACATTTGAAACCATGCATGAAATTATTAAAGAATACCCATTCTTGTCAAGTGCACAAGGAACCTTAACAAATAGTGCATAGGATATTAATCAAGCCTCAATGAAAGAACATTTGAAATAGATGCAAGGTACTGATTTATTCTACTTGGAATTTCACATCCCAAGGCACAAAAATGAAGGGGATTTACTATGACCTGGGAGGTGATTTCTCAATAAATAAAGTGGAACTTTGCACAAAGCTACAGAAAAGGTTAAAAGAAGAAGGATCATTTGCAGGAAGTACTGCTGAAGATATTGATTACTGAAATTAAAAATTAACAATTTTTAATTCAAGAAACAGAATATAGACTTTAAAATGTTCTTACCCCTGGATTCTTAAAAGTTTTCAGTCCTTACAGATACAGATAAAGATAACCTTCCATGTTTTCACTTCCCCCAAATATTCCTGCCTTACATGATTCCCCTTCAGTGAGGTTCTGTGGTTCCATTCAGTTTGTTGATTATTTTTTTTTACATCCGGTTTTCTTCATTTTAAATCTGTTTCTTCTTCAGTGGAGTTTTTTTATTTAGGCTCACAAGTTATTTCTGCACACACAGGCATGTACTTCAAACGTCTCTCGGTCTTCAGAAGGGAATCTCAACAGTGTCTCGTTTTAATGTATTTACCTGAAATAAATTTAAATCATAGGGTGATCATGAGTGTCATCTTCAAACATCTGAAGGAGTGTTAAAATAAGAAGTCGATTATTGTGGCTTCCTTAATTCCATTCATGTGGATATTGCATTAGTTAACCATTTCTGAATGACAAGGCATACCAAAAGTAAGTGGTTTTAGGTAACCGTTGTATTATTGCATGACAGCATATAGGGTGGAACTGTTTTGATCTCTGCAGGCGTCTCATGAGCATGTAGTCAGCAGTGGAAAACATGGCTGGACCTGATTCTAAGCAGTGATTTTTTATTGAGATATAATCAACTAAAGTGTACAATCAGCAGTTCATAGTATCATAAAGCTCTGCATCCCTCTATTTTTGAACATTTTCATTATTCCAAAAACAATAAAAATAAGAACAAGAATAAAAGTAAACATGAAAAAAACACCCAAAATATCCCCCATATGCCTCTATTCTCTACTTATTTTTTGTCTTTCTCTTTTCTAACTCACCTTTTTTCTTACATCATCATACACTAGGAAAAGGGAGCCTCAAGCACAAGGATTTCACTCATCATGTCCAAACCTTAAAACCTCTATGATTATTCAATCATCTTAAAAAATCAAAGCTACTGGGTTACAGTTCAACAGTTCCAGGTATCTCCCTGTGATTACTTCAATACACCAAAAACTGAAAAAGGTTATCTACATACTGCATAAGAATTACCTCCAGAATGACCTCTCAATTCTTTCTGAAATCTTTCAGCCACTACAACTTCATTTTCTCTCACTTACTTTGACTCTTGTGGTCAAGAAAGCTTTCTCATTCCCATGATGCCTCAACCAGGCTCATCCCTGGGAGTCCTGTCCTAAGTTTCCAGGGAGATTTACATTCCTCAGAGTCATGTCTCATGAAGGGCATAGAGCAGTGAGTTCACCTGCAAAGTTGGCTTAGAGAGAGAGGCTACATCTGAGCAAAAAAGAGGTTCTCTGTGGGTGACTCTTAAGCATAATCTTAAGTAGGCTTAGCATCCCCTTTGGAGGACTGTTTCAAAAGGGCAAGTCCCAAGGTCAAGGGCCTGTCCCAACATATTGGCAGCCCACAATGCTTGTGAGAATATCAGCTGTTACCCAGGTGGGAAGTTTAATATTTTCACCTTTTACCCCATTGCCTCAAGGAGACTTTGCAAATACTTTATAACCTTCTGCCCATCTTTGTCTGGGATGTATTGAGGTATCACAGCAAACTGTGCAAACAAACAAGATCTCACTCCCCATGCATGGTTCCATGTAGTTATGGGGTTCAAAGAAGCTGAACTTACAAGTTAAATTAGATAATGTGCTACCAAAAATATAAATTTTGCATCAAATAAATACCCCTTCCTTTGGTCTCCCACAGAAGCGGAAGTTTTAAAATACAGTCAGTATCATCCTTTACCCTTTAGTGTGATTTACCTTAGTCCTACTCAGGTCAGTTTCATTCATATCTCTAATTGATGCCTGATCACTTTTTCAGTGTTTTAAACAGCTGCTATAATGAGAAACACTGACTTCCTCTTAGCTATAGAAATCTAGCTCTGTGTCTCAGGTGTCACACAAATACCCAAAATTACATGGAATGTCCACGTTATACACAAAGAGCTCAGCCACTCAGACTTTAGAAAAACATGTACAACTCCAGATGAGAAGCCCCTGTTGTTAGAACTTACAATCTAGGAACTTTTACAACAGGCCTTCACTTGATAAGCTATGCTCACAGGTTCAATCCACAGAGTTTGCACATTATAATTAGTTCATACTAGTGAGGAATTATAATACCTGTCTTTTCATTTCTGGCTTATTTCCCTCAACTAACTGTCCTCAAGGCTCATTCACCTAGTTGCATGCCTCAGGACTTCATTCCTTCTTGCAGCCACTCAATAGTTCATTATATGCAACACCACAGTTCCCCCTTCCAGTCTTCAGTCAATGGAACTTAGATCACCTCTGTCCATTGAAATTCACCAACACTGCGACCATAAACATGAGTGTGCAAATGCGCATCCATGTCCCCAATCTCAGTTCCTGCAAGCACACACCTAACTATGGGATTGCAAGACCATATGGCAACTCCACCCCTAGCCTCCTGTGGCATCACCATACTTCCTTTCAGAAAGGCTACAACACTCTACTTCCCTACCAATAGTGAATAAGTTTATCTCTCTCTCCACATTTGCTCCAGTACTTCTATCTCTGTGTCCATTTTTAAACAGCTTTATTCACACATCATACAATCCAACCTAAGTAAGAAATCAACGGTTCCTGGTATAATCATATAGCCATGTCTTCACCATCACAACGTTCATGAGGATATTTCCATTTATCTGCAAATCCCCCTCTTATCGATATTTAACTTTACCTTATTGCCTTTGTGACCTTCAATGGAAGCATAATATAATGTTACTGTTAATTGTAGACTCTAAGTAAGCATTGTGATTGCATTTTTCCCATATAACATCCCATTTCAACACCTTGTAATGTTGACATTAATTTGTTCTCCCTCATGCAAAAGCTTTCTTATGTTTGTACATTTAATCAATTGTTCACTCTTGGCATCACTTAATTAAACCAATACAGTCTTTATCCTCTATCTTTCTTTCTGGTGTCATACATGCTCCCAGTCCTCCTGCCTCAACCATACTCACACTGAGCTTCATTCAGTGTACTTACAATATTGAGCTACCATCAGACACTACTGTGCAATTCATATTGGGGTCTTTACATCAGTCCTGTTGAACATTCTGTATTCCCTCAGTATCAAGCTTCAGATCTGTACCCTCTTTCTAGCTCCTGATAACCTGTGTTCTCAACTTAATTCTCAAAATCACTCATTAATGTTAGCTCAAATTGGTGAGACCACTCAGTATTTTTCCTTTTGTTTTTGGCTAATTTCACTCAGCATAAAGTTCTCAAGGTTCATCCATGTTATTACATGCTTCGTGACTTTATTTTGTCTTACAACAGCATAATATCCCATCAGGTGTTTATAACAGTTTGTTAGCCACTCATATGTTGATGGAAATTTGGGCTGTTTCCATCTCTTGCCAATCATGAATGATGCTGCTGTAAACACTGGTGTGCAAATGTCTGCTTGTGTCCTTGCCTTCAGTTCCTATAAGTATATACCCAGCAATGGGATTGTTGGATCATATGGGAATTCTATACTTAGCTTCCTGAAGAACCATCAAACTGCCTTCCAGAGTGGTTACAACATTCTACATTCCCATCAGTAGTAAATGAGAGCACCTTTTCCTCCACATCTTCTCCAGCACCCATCCCTTTCTGTTTGTTTCTTTGCTTGTTGTTTTGATAATGGTCGTTCTAGTAGCTGTGAGATGATATTTCATTGTGGTTTTGATTTTCATTTTCCTAGTTGCTAGTGAAGTTGAACATCTTTTCATGTTTTTAAGCCAAAGCATTTCCCCCATGAAAAAATGTTTATCCTTGTCTTCTGCCCATGCTTTAATTGTATAATTCTTTTCTCATGTGTGTGAGTTGTAGAATCTCTTTATGTAGTCTGGATATTAAACTTTTGTCTGATATCTGGTTTCCAAATATTGTCTCCCATTGATTATTCTGCCTTCATACTTTCCTAACAAAGTCCTTTCATGCACAATAATGTTCAGTTTTGAGCAGATCTCTCCTATCAATTTTTTTCTTTCATTTCTCATACTTTGGGAGTGAGGTCTAGGAAATCACTGCCTGTCACAAGATCCTCAAGGTACTTCCCTACATTTTCTTTTAAACTTTTTATCATCTTAGCTCTAATGTTTGGGTCTGTGGTCGATTTTTAGTTAATTTTTGTATAACACATGAGATATGGGTCTTCTTTCATTCTTTCACTTTATCTAAGCTGTCTAGTTTGTTAGCACATAGCTGTTCACAGCATCCTCTCATTAACAATTTGATTTCTTCAGAGTCAGTATTTATACCACCACCACCACTCATTTCTGATTTTATTTATTTGCATCCTCTCTTTCTTTCTTTGTCAGCTTAGCTGAGGATCCGTATGTTTTATAGACTTTCTCCAAGAGTCAACTTCTGGTTTTATTGATTGTCTTTATTGTTTTCAAGTTCTGAATTTCCTTTATTTCTGCTCTAATCTTCGTTATTTATTTCCTTCTGTTTGCTTATTGATTTTCAACTTCATTCCATTATGATCCAAGAAGTGGTTTGTACAATTTTGATATTCTTAAATTTATTGAGTCCTGCCTTTTGCCCCACCATGTGGTCTATCCTGGAGAATGGTTCATGAGTACCTGAGAAAAATGTGTATCCTGCTGTTGTTGGGTGCAATGTTCTATAAACATCTGTTAAGTGTAGGTCATTTATCATTTTTTTCAAGATCTCTGCTTCCTTATTGATCCTCTGCCTAGATGTTCTATTCATTGATGCAAGTGTTGTATTGAAGTCTCCAACTAATACCATAGAAGTGTCTACATCTCCTTTCAGTGCTGTCACTGTTTGTCTCGTGTATTTTGGGGCATTCTGTCTCAGTGCATAGATATTAATGATTATGTTTTCCAGATGCATTGCCCCTTTTATTAATTCATAGTGTCCTTCTTTGTCTCTCTTAATTGTTTTACATTTGAAGTCTAATTTGTCTGATAATAGTAAAGTTAGTCCCACTCTTCTCTGGTTGTATTTTGCATGCAATATCTTTTTCCAGTTATCACTTTCAACCTCTTTTGTCCGTGGATCTAAAGTTAGTCTCTTTTAGAGAGCACACAGATGGATCCTGTCTTTTTAACTAGTTTGCCAATCTGTGTGTTAGATCGAGTTTAATCCATTAACATTTTATGTTATCACTGTAAAGCAGTACTTTCTTCTATCATTTTTCCTTTTAGATTTTATCTTTCATATCTTATTTTTTCTCTCTTTCAACACTATTAGTTACCCTTCCAGCTACTTTTCACTTCTACAGTCTTCTCCAGATTTCTCTTTCCTGTCTTTTCCTACTTGCTGTAGTTCCTGCCTTTAACATTTCCTGTAGAGTAGGTCTCTTGTTCAGGAACTCTGTCAGTGTCTGTTTATCTATAAATATTGTACACCTTCCCTCATTTTTTAAGGACAGTACTGCTGGATATAAAACTCTTGGTTACTTGTTTTTCTCTTTCAATATCTTACATATATCATACCACTGCCTTCTCGGCTTCATGGTTGCTACTGAGAGATCCACACTTAGTTTTATTGAGCTTCCCTTGTATGGGATGGATCGCGTTTCTCTTGGTGCTTTCAAAATTCTTTGTCTTTGACATTTGACAATTTGATTAGTAAGTGTCTTGGTGCATGTCTGTTTGGATCTATTTTGTTTGGGGTTTCCTGCAATTTTTGGACCTTCAGTTTTATGTCTTTCATAAGAGTTGGTAAACTTTCAGTAATTATTTCCTCCATTATTCTTTCTGATCTTTTTCACTTTGGGGTTAGTTTCCTGTTCTTTCTGTAGTTCCTCCAGGTGTGTCATTAATTCCTTTCCTCCTGGGACATTCATAACACATATATTCATGTGCTTCATATTGTCTTTCAGTTCCTTGGAACCCTGCTTAAATTTTTCCATCTTTTCCCTATATATTCTTTTGTGGGCCGGGTTTTCAGTTGTCCTGTCTTCTAGTTCACAAATCCTTTCTTCTACCTCTTCAAAACAGCTGTTGTATGTCTCCATTTTGTTTTTCATCACTATTGTGACTTTCATTCCCATAATTTTTGCCATTTGTTTTTTCAAGCTTTGGAGTTCTTTTGTATGGACACCCTGTGTCTTCTTTATATCCTTCATGTATTTTTCCATATTTTCCTTCGACTCATTGAATTTATTTAGAAGATCTGTTTTAACATCATTCAGTAGTTGTTTCAATTCCTTTATCTCATCTGAGGTCTTACTTTGTTCCTTTGGTTGCACCTTGTCTTCGTTATTTCTATTATGTGTCATGATTCTCTGCTGGTGCCAAGATGTGATTTTCTTGCTTAGTTTATTTTAGAAGTTGTTCTATCTCTTTTATCTAGGGTTTTCCCATTGGTTGAATATGTACTGTACCTGTCTCTCTCACTGGACAGTTGTCAGATATGGTTGCCTCCCAGCCTCCCCCTGGGTAAATACAGTGGCTACTTCAGGGATGGGAGCAGGCATTGGGTACCACAGCTCTGCCTCTGTTCAAAATGCACTGATATAACAATTGGGTCATACATGTTTCCCAGCCAAAACAGGGGTGGGTTCCCATGCAGGAGTCTAGAGCCATTCCAGAGGCTCACAAATAATTTTCTGGGTAGTCTCTGAAAATGCCTTTCAATTCTATTGTACTTTCTTTTCTGTCCAGCAGAGGGGAATGTTTGATAATTTAATTGCACAGGTTGTGTCTCTCCAGGTCTGGCGAAAAAATCATGTTTCCTGTTTGCTTTCTTTGCCAGCCAAAATCTGGCTCAACATGGGTCTGTGTGCCCTACTTTACTTGTGACAGAGTACACCCGCAGATGTTCCATGCTTTCGCCTCCCCCCAGGCAGGTATCAGGTCTCTCACTGTCGTTCTTCACAGGTATGGGTGGACTTTTAGGACTCAGGGGTGGAAACAGCTTCTGTCCATGTTTTCTTAGACTCTCTGTCTCTCATTGTTGTGGTCCTTGAAATGCTCTCCCCTGTTCCCCACATCTCCAGAAAAGGTATGTCCCACTGCTGGAGAGAACATGTATTCTCTGTCTCCATCAGAGGGCCCCTGCTGCTGTTTCTTTGCCCATCCCATGCCACCAAGTGATGGGGAAGGGAGATGACAGGCCAGTCCAGGATGTAAATTTCCTACCTGATATTCTTCTACTTCTTCAGTTTGGGATTTCTGGGGTCTACCTCCAGGCCATATCCTCCTCCAGATTTCTGAATAATTTAGAATTGTCCTTGTTTTAACACTGAAAGTCCCAAGAGAGATTTTCTTGAGCTGTTTATGTAGCCATATTGATGACATCACCCCTCCACCCAGTTAGTTGATTTTTGGTGATGGCAGATCTACAGGTTCGATGGGGTGGAGACTTAGGATGTTTGATTGTAAGTTTTTTGGTGAGCTTTTGTCATGCCACAGATGTTAGTCTCTTCCTGCCCCACCCAATGCCACCTATGCTCTGGAACTGAACTGTTAAGCAGATATACCCTTCAGCTGAAATTACTCTGCCTTCAACCTCAAGTTCATATTACTGCCATTCTACAAAGCATTTTCATAATGTGTTAATTTTAAAAATGCATTTTGATTTCTGAGGCAAGAAACAAATTACCAATCCCACCATGAAGGTGGTATGCTTTTCCATTTAATACTATTTTATTTGTAAATAATATCATCTTCTCCTGGGTATGTAGAATTCAGTCAGGGACTTCCAGAGCCTAAGTTAAGCTGCGTACATTATCTAAAATTCTAAAGCTTCAGAAGAGCCAGCTGTTGCCACTGATGGAACGAGTTCACTTGCTTTCATCCTAATTTGCTCATTGTATTGGATTTGAAGTTACTGATGCTATGTGTCTTTTGCCTAAATATCCCTGTGTCCTCTATACAGCTTTCTGTCCAAGAACTACCAGTATGTTTTGGCCTTGGCTTTTGCCATTGAAGAAATCAACAGGAACCCCCATCTTTTACCCAACATTTCTCTGGGATATGATGTGTATAATGCACTACACAGTGAACAGAAGACATTGGAGAGTACCATCCTTTGGCAATCAGGGCTGGGCAAAGTCATCCCTAATTATACCTGCAGGACAGAGAGAAAATCTGTAGCAGCTCTTACAGGAACAACGTGGGCAGTTTCTGCTCAGATTGGGACACTCCTGGAACTCTACAAAGTACCACAGGTGAGTCTGGGTGGAAGTGAAGAGATATGATCTCATGTCTCTTTTGGTGCCATTATCAGGGGCCTTTATAAAACAAAAGGTGAAATAAGGGAGTTGTGCTTATGCATCTCTCAATGGGTACAACCAGTATCAGATACATGGGATGGGCACATGTCCTTTATTTGGAATAGAAAGAAGGAAGTTGGGGAAGGAACCAAAAGAGATTCCTGGAACTCTGTGAATCCTAAATTATTTCCTAGAAAGCTCTCTGCAATTGGGGGGTGATTATAAAACAGAATGAGCAAATCTTCCCCTCTACCATTTTCCACCATTGCTTATTATTCATCGGGACTGAGGTTGTGCTCCTCACTAATCCTCTTTCTTATATTGCTTCATTTTATGTTCCCCTTTTAGCTTTCCTATGGTCTTTTTGATCCTGACCTGAGTGATGGTGGCCAGTTTCCATCTCTCTATCAGATGGCCCCCAAGGACACATCTCTGGCCCTTGGCATGGTCTCATTGATGCTGCATTTCAGCTGGACCTGGGTGGGACTGGTCATCTCAGAAGACAAGAGAGGCTTTCAGTTCCTCTGGGACTTGAGAGGAGAGATGGACAGGAAGGGAGTCTGTGCAGCCTTTGTGGAAATGATCCCCGTCACTGAGAGGTCATATTACTCAAAGTACTGAAAGTATCATTTGCAAATCAAGGAATCCTCAGTGAACGTGGTTGTCATTTATGGTGACACCGACTCACTACTAGGTTTGAACTTTTGTAAATGGGAATATTTAGTGATCCAAAAAGTCTGGATTACGACCTCAAAATGGGATTTTGTCAAAATTGAAAGAGAGTTTTTACTTGACTCATTCCATGGGACTCTCATTTTTTCACACCACCATGGTGAAATACCTGATTTCAAGACATTTATCACGACTGCTAGCCCTTCCATGTACCCTGAAGACTTTTACCTCAGTCATTTGTGGCTCATCTCTTTTGGTTGTGTGATTTCAAAATCTGACTGTAAAACACTGGAGAACTGTCCACCCAATGCCTCCTTGGAGTCCTTGCCTTGGTGGGAGTTTGACAAAGACATGATGGAAGGAAGTTATCATGTGTACAATGCAGTGTATGCTGTGGCTCAGACCCTTCATGAAATGCTTCTTCAACGAGCAGAAATGCAGTCAGTGGGAAATGGACATGAGCTGGTGGTTGACCCCTGGCAGGTAATGTCTCTTCCATTTGAAAGTGTGTGTATTTCAGAACTTGTAATAAAAAAATTGTGGTTTTCAAAGCAATAGGCTGAGTCCCCAATCTTAAGCTTTGTTCATATGAAACTTAACCCCATAAAGGATAGGTCAAGCCTACTTAAAATTAGGCCTAAGAGTCACCCCCAAGAGAACTTCTTTTGTTACTTAGATGTGGCCTCTCTCTCCAGTCAATACAACAAGTAAACTCACTGCCCTCCCCCTGGCTACATGGGACATGACTCCCAGGGGTGTGGACCTTCCTGGCAACGTGGGTCAGAAATCCTAGAATGAGCTGGGACTCAGCATCAAGGGATTGAGAAAACCTTCTCGACCAAAAGGGGGAAGGGTGAAATGAGACAAAATAAAGTGTCAATGGCTGAGAGATTCCAAACTTAGTTGAGAAGTTATGTTGGAGGTTATTCTTACACATTAAATAGATATCACCTTGTTAGTCAAGATGTAATGGAGAGGCTGGAGGGAACTGCCTGAAAATGTAGAGCTGTGTCCCAGTAGCCATGTTTCTTAAAGATGATTGTATAATGATATAACTTTCACAGTATGACTGTGTGATTGTGAAAACCTTATGTCTGATGCTCCTTATCTACCTTATCGATAGACAATAAAGCATATGGCATAAAAATAAATAATAGGGGGAACAAATGTTAAAATAAATTTAGTAGATTGAAATGCTAGTGATCAATGAAAGCGAGAGGTAAGGGATATGGTATGTTTGGATTTTTTTCTGTTGTCTTTTTATTTCTTTTTCTGAATTTATGCAAATGTTCTAAGAAATGATCATGATGATGAATATGCAACTATGTGATAATACTGTGAATTACTGATTATATATGTAGACTGGAATGATCATATGTTAAGAATGTTTGTGTCTATTTCTTGTTATTTTTTTTTAAAATTAATTTAAAAGAAATTAGCCAAAAAAATTGTGGTTTTCAGGTTCCACATATGCCCAAGCCAAGAAGTTTAGTGTCTTTCTCCAAAACATCAGGAGTTTATGTACTTCTTTCACTGTCTAGGAGGTAAATCTAGTCCTAGGTAGAAAGGTCATCAAATAGAAGGTCCTAGTGGCAAGGAGGAAACGAATTATGAACCAAGGTCAATGCTTTGTGTTGGTAAGGATCTGAACATCCTGCACAACTAATATTTTCAACAAGAAATACCTAGACTTCTTCCATGAAAGTTTTAAATGACAACCAGGAGAGAACTAGGTCTTTAAGTGATTATGTAACCCAGGCACTGTAATGGATACTCTACATAAACGATCCCATTTAATTTTAGCAACCACTTCAGGTATTGATAAACTTGCTTTGAAAGATGATGCTCTAGGAGAATTCAGAATGTAAAGGAGTGTGGTTAGATTTGATCCTTCCATGAAGATTCTTCTGCATCCACACCCACAGATTTCTGGATCCCGCTTGTCTTTGGAGGAGATTCTGATATTTTATAACATCAGATTATATTCTGATATTTTGTAAACATTAGATATTTTAGCTCTCAAATGCTTTCATTTGTTTTACTTCATCGGATGCTAATAATAAAGTAGCATCATGAAGCAGGGGAAAAGGGGATATTCAACAATTTGGGTTTTCTGTCCTTAATACTGGGGCCCACTTTCTCACAGAATGATGCATCTCTTCTAGCTGCACCCATTTCTGAGATACATGCAATTTTACAATCCTGTTGGTGATCTAGTGACTTTGGATGAGGAAAAGAAATTGGATGCCAGTTATGATATCCTCAACTTTTGGAATTTTCCAGAAGGTTTTGCACTTAAAGTGAAAGTAGGACAATTTGCCTCAGGTGTGCCACATAATCAACAATTGTCTCTATCTGAGGAGTTGATAGAGTGGGCCATAGGATTTTCAGAGGTGAGTAAGACCCAAGCACCATGGTTTATATTAAATGTAAATGACCAAAATGCTGTTGTGGTGTTTTTTTGTCCCCTTATTATTCAGAGAATGACTACATCTGGTGTTTAACAACTCACCTATAAAGTTGAAGAATTTTCGTATCCACTGTCCAATAGATTGAAAGAGAACACATTATCCAAATATATTTCTAATTATTATATATTTCATAACATACAATAAATATGACAGCCTATAATTAATGTGATTTCGGTATTTAAAATTTGAATCTGGTTGTGGTTCAACATCCCAAACAGTCTAATTATTAGAGGGTTAGTTAAAGTCAGAGCTGTGTTAACTCATCTCTGATTTTCTTCAGACTCCCCACTCTGTGTGCAGTGAGAGGTGTATTCCTGGATTCAGGAAAACCTCTCAGGAGAGAAAGCCTGCCTGTTGCTTCCTTTGCATCCCCTGCCCAGAAAATGAGATTTCCAATGAGTCAGGTAAGTGTGGCTCTCAGAGAAAGCCCCCACCAATACTTTATCACCAAAACCTATAATATTTCCCATTGAAATGACACATTTCCTCTGCCATGAACTACCTTTTGAGTCATTCCTTTCAAACTTGCAGGCAAAACCATCTCTAGAAAAACCTTTTATTGACCCCAGCACAGTAACTTAAGTTTTCATCTAACTTGGAATTTAGCACATGGTATTATATGTAAACACTTTACATCTTGTTTGAAAGGATATTTAGATTATGTGGAAAGCGTGGATCTGAACCATCCTAAGTTTCAGCACAATGATGACATAGAATGCCCCTAATGAGTAGGTTTCAATTTCTGCTCTCCTTTCATTCAGAGCTGACTAGGGGAGAGAAAACACAGAGTCATTTCATGTTCATGCATAAAAGTACGTAATGGGATGTTCTAGTTTGCTAGCTGCCAGAATGCAATATGCCAGAAACAGAATGGCTTTCAGAAAGGGGAATTTGATAAGTTGCTAGTTTACAGTTCTAAGGCCGAGAAAATGTCCCAATTAAAATAAGTTTATAGATATGTCCAATCAAAGGGATCCAGGGAAAGATACCTTGGTTCAAGAAGTCCGATAAAGTTCAGGGTTTCTCTCTCAAGTGAGAAGACACATGGCGAACACAGTCAGGGTTTCTCTCTCATCTAGAAAGGCACATGGCGAATACAGTCAGGGTTCCTCTCTCATCTGGGAGGGCGCATGGCAAACACAGCATCATATGCTAGCTTCTTCTTCAGGCTTCCTGTTTCATGAAGCTCCCCAGGAAGCATTTTCCTTCTTCATCTCCAAAGGTCGCTGGCTGGTGGACTCTGCTTCTCATGGCTATATCACTCTGCTCTGCTGTCTCTGAATGTCTATTCTCCAAAATGTTTCCTCTTTTATAGGACTCCAGAAACTTATCAAGACCCACCCAAATGGGTGGAGACATGTCATCACCTAATCCATCTTAACAACCACTCTTGATTAAATCACATCTCCAAGGAGATGATCTGATTACAGTTTCAAACATACAGTATTTGTCATGGTTAGGGACAGGTGTCAACTTGGCCAAGTTGTGGTACCTGTTCATCTGATTGGGCAAGCGCCGGCCTGTCTGTTGCAATGAGGACATTTCATAGGATTAGGTCATGATCACGTCAGCTACATCCACAGCTGATTCCATTTGTAATCAGCCAAAGGGGAGTGTCTTCTGCAATTAGTGATGCTAATGCAATCATGGGAAGCATTTTAAGGAGGACTCAGAGGAGACAGGTTGCATTCCTGCTTTGGCTGGTGAGCCTCTCCTGTGGAGTTCATCCAGGCCATCCATTGGAGTCATCGATTTCGCAGCCTGCCCTGTGGATTTTGGACTCTGCTTTCCTACGGTCACGTGAGACACTTTCATAAATTTTATATTTGCAAGTGTTCCCTGTTGATTCTGTTTCTCTAGAGAACCCTAACTAATACAGTATTGAATAGGGATTATTCTACCTTTATGAAATGAGATTTGATTAAAACATGGCTTTTCTAGGGTCATAGTTCCTTTCAAACCAGCACAAGGGACCTATGGAAGAATATCTACATTGAGGCAAGGGGGCTCATAGAATTCTTCCTAGAGGCGGTAGTATTAATATTATGTAAGATGAATGAAGAGTGGGACAAATTCTTGGCAGAATTATTAGAAGTGGCAAAAAAGGCAAGTTACCACTGCATGTAATATTCAGAGGTGCAGAAAACTGAAAAACAAAGTTCTCTGTAATAGGATCACAGAGTATACTGGGTGTTGGGATTGAACATGGTGCAGAATCGGGACAGAAAACTAGTATTTAAGATTTTTTCATACTGTAACTAATATCCTGAAAATACTTACATTTGTGGTATTTTAAATGCTAGAATCACCTTAATTGTGGGGATTTTCCAATTTCTTTCTGTGATTAATAAGGAGCTTAATATCACAAAATAAGTATTGTAATTTCAGTTCTTTGAAACGTGTTGAGTGATGATATATAACCTGGCATTTAATCAAACTGAGAAAAATGATTCATGTGCAAATTGGGTATAAGGTAAGTTGGAGAACATATTCCAAGTGCATATATAAACACCACTGTACCCATCCATTTCAATTTCCACATGCTTGAAGATTTAGAAATAGTCTTTTAAACAACCCATACTTAAAATTATGCCGGTGCTCGGCCGACCCCAGGGCGGAGACCTCGTTCCAGGCTCAGGGTTTCGTGGCAGCAAAGAAATCACAGACGAGAAAGCAGATACAGAGTAAAATTTACTGGAGGAGAGTACACCATGCATATGCTGACGGGAGAGATGTCTGAGCTTGGACTTTTCTGTGCTGGCTCATTGCCATGCTTTCAGGCTAAAAGCCAGGTATGGAAAATTCCAAATGCCCCTTTGTGCTCTACTTCCCTCCCCCTCTTTCCCTCTTGGTTTTTTTCAGCCATGTCTGAGAAGTGGAGCAAAGGACTCCAACATCTAATGTTTGGTGCTTGTGGTTAAGCCATTTCCTATCTTGCTTTAATTTCTTATGCAGCCCCAAAGCTGAATTAATCCTTCAGCTCTGAGTCTAGACTGAGTGAGGCCCCTGGGTGAATTTTTCTAACCTCCCTCAGTAGGAATTATAAGATGCTTTGAAATTGAAAACACTACATATCAATCCTTCTTTGGTGGACCCAAAGCTGTTCATAGAGAAAAAAAAAACTATAATTTTAAGATTATATATACTTGAGTATAATTTTGTATTTTTTAAATGTAAACAGTTGAAATTCTAAGTATTCAAACAAACTAAAGAACAGCAAGCTAAACATAAAGAAAATAGAAGATATAAAATGATATATATATAAAGAAAGTGCAATAAAAGACAAATATAGAGGCAATAAACAAAGACAAAGCTAATTCTAATAGAAGATAAAATTGGTAAACCCATGCTCGCTTCAGCAGCACATATCTAAAATTAGAATAATACAGAGATTAGCATGATCCCTGCAGAAGGATTACACGCAAATTCGTGAAGCGTTCCATATTTTTGAAAGAAAAAAATTGGTAAACCCCTAGAATGATGTATTAAGTAAAAAAGAAAAATTTCAAAATAAGGAATACCAGATCCTCTGTACAGAATTTTTTAGCATCATGAAAATATAGTATAAATAATTTAATGCAAAAACATTTGAAATTTTAAGTGAAATTCACAAAATCCCAGAAAAATAAAAGTTATCAAACTGTCCTAAGAAAAAAACAAAAAATCTGAAAAGTTTCATATCCACTATAGATAATGAATATCTACTTTAAAACATTCTCATAAATTTTTATTGTGACCAATGGTTTCACTGGGTATTCTACCAGACATTCAAGGAAGAAGGTAATACCTGTTTACTCAAACTCTTCCAAATAAGGAAAAAATGGGAAAACTTCTCAATCTATTTTATGAGAAGAACATAACATTTGTACCAAAATCTGGCAAGTTCATAACCAAAAAAGGAAATTTACAGACCACTTCCTTTTTTGAAAATAAACTCATGTAACTTAAAACATCTGCATTCAAAATCCAGCTATATTTTATGAAGCTATGTCATGACAAAGATTGGTTCATGCAGCTCAATTTAGTATATGAGCCCCCCAAAAGGAGAAATAGAATCTCAATAAATGCAGGAAAACATTTAATATAACTCAACACCCATTCATGACTTTAAAACAAACATAAACAACCCTTAAAAGTTAGTAATAGAAGGGAACCATCTTAACCCCATAAAGGATACTTTTTGAAAACTAGAGTAAACATCAAACCTTGTGGTGCAATACTGAAAGCATTTCAAGACAGCGAGATCAAGAAGAAGACAACAATGCTCAATATTACCATTTCTACTGGACATTATCCTGGAGACCCTGCCCAATGCAATATTAGCAACAAAAGAAATGATAGGAATAATTACTGGAAAGCAGAAATAAAACTGACTTCATTTGAAGGCAATAGCATTGTGTAAATATAAAATCAAGAAAATTTTATAATCTGAGTTTAGTGGTCTGAGTCCAAGGTTAATATACATATTTCTAAATTGATATATGCCAGCCATAGGGCATTCTAAAATGAAATTTTAAAAGTTGACATTTAAAACATCTTGAAAGTTTTAAATGCTTATAAATAAATAAAATTAAGGAAAGTCTGGAAACCATCTGCACATAAAGTTATAGAAGAAGATTGATAAATAATTTAAGAAGCTTGAAATAAATTGACGGGTATACCATGTCCATGGATGAAAAGATGTAGCATTATAAAGATTTCTGTACACTCCAAATGGATCAATTGAATCAATGTAATTGCTATCACAATCTATTTGTGGCAATGCAACTTATTATTAAGTGAAAAAAGGTAATATAAATTTAAAGATAATCAGTGGAATGGGGGTGCTTTTACTACTTGTTTCAAGTTTCTTAAAATCACAGTAATGTAGTTTTAACATAATGATAAAAAAAAGAAATAAAAGGATACAAATGGCAAAGCCAGAAACAAAATGGTCACATTTGAATTCATCAACAGGAATACTGCAGTTCTAAATGTAAAAAAATAAAAGATTTTTTTTTTATGGAAAAATAAAAGATTTTAAAGGAGCACCATGGAGAAGAACATTGTCAACTTGTGAAGCAAAAATTTCTTAAACAAGACAAATATAACACTAAAGGACAAATTTAATAAATGTAACTATATTAAAATTTCTATTTTCTATTCATCAGTAAATGGTCAAACCAGCAAGTGGAATAAAATATTTAAAATAGATCTAGCCAATAAGAAATCATATCTATGATATATAGGGAGCTCCTACAAAACAACAGTAAAGGCAGAAAATCCATTAGAAAAAAGGCATGACTGGGAACAGGGTCTTCATATTAAAAATGTTTAGATTTGCAATGCGAGACAGTGCTCAGATTAATTAGTCACAAGGGAACTCCAAGTATAAATCTTAGTAAATATTTGAAATTATCCCTAATAATAGCTAAAATTAACCAGACTTACTGTGTCAAGTGTTGGTGAGAATATGGAATAACTGTAACTCATATTGCTTGTTGGAGTGGAAATTGGTGTATTTATTTGGAAAACCACATGGTATTACCTTCAAAGGTGAATATTTGCCTATTATGCGACCTAGCAGTATAGCATCATATTTGTGCCATATGTACAAACATGCTCATAGCGGCATGATTTGCAATGACCCAAACCCATATATGGTTCAAACTTCCATCACCAGTAAATTGGATAAATAAAAGATGATGTGACAATGTAATTGCATTCTGTCCAACAATATAAGTGAATGGATTATCCCACTTCATGCCTGAAAAGATACCTATATTTTAAAAATATAAATTACTAAGTATTGGCAGCGATCTGGAAAAATTGGAACTCTAGTGCATTGTTAGTGGGAATTTAAAATGGTGCCGCCATGGTGGAAAGCAGTATGGCAGTTCCTTAAAACGTTAAATATAAAGTTACTATATGACCAGGCAGTTCCATCTCTAGGCATATACACAAACAGAGTGAAAAGAGATTTTCAAACAGATAATTATGCACAATGTTTATAACAGCATTATTCCTAACAGCCAACAGGTGGAAGGAACCCAAGTACACATGGATAAATGAATGGATAAGCAAAATATGGTATAGACACAAGGGGAAATATATGCTTGCTGGACATGGTGTGTTTGTAAAAAGAAAATATCAAAAATATATATTTAAAAAGTGAATAAACTATAGCTATAGCCAGTGGCATGAATGAATCTCACAAACATAATATTGTGTAATAGGACCCAAGCAGCATTAGATTCCAGGATTACATATAAGGAAGGTAGTTTCTTTGGAGAAGTGCCATAGGTGATGATTTAAAGGGTTGGGTTATGGATTCCTGAGGGGCTGGTTATGTGCTCTGCCTTGACCTGTGTGATGTTACACATGTGTTCAATTCCTTATAATTCATTAATCAGTACATATGTGATTTGTGCCCTTTAAAGAGTGTATGTTATCTGCCAAACACATATTTTTTAAAAAGAAAAGTATGAGAACTTAAGAGTAAATGATAAATGCAACTGTTATCCAATCAAAGGTCTAAAATTCTAAAGGAACGCCAGAGGTCTGAGAAAACATTTGTGGGAAGGAAACTAAGCAGACTGAAACACAGAGTTAATACAGGATGAAAAGATTTGGTTTAAAATTGCCCACTGCTATTTACTTGGGTCCTGTGAGTAAGAGAAACTTACTGAAATTGGGCTGATGACACTTTGCATTTCTCACCAGATACAGACCAGTGTGTGAAGTGTCCAGATCGTCAGTATGCAAACAGGGAGAGAACTCGCTGCCTCCAAAAAGCTGTGACCTTCCTGGCTTATGAAGACCCTCTGGGGATGACTCTGGTCTGCACAGCTCTGTGCTTCTCTTTGCTCACGGCTGTTGTTCTTGGGGTCTTTGTGAAACACCGAGACACTCCCATAGTCAAGTCCAACAACCGGGCTCTCAGCTACGTCCTGCTCATCTCCCTCCTCCTGTGCTTCCTCTGCTCCATCCTCTTCATCGGTCGTCCTAACACAGCCACCTGCATCCTCCAACAAATCTCATTTGGAATGGCGTTCACCGTGGCCGTGTCCACTGTCTTGGCCAAAACCATCACCGTGGTTCTGGCATTCAAGGTCACTGTACCAAGGAGAAGGATGAGGCAGTGGTTGGGGTCAGGAGCACCTAACTCGGTTATTCCCATCTGCTCCCTGATCCAGATGACTCTCTGCGGAATCTGGCTGGGAACTTCTCCCCCATTTGTTGACATAGATGCACACTCTGAGCCTGGCTATATCATCATCGAGTGCAACAAGGGCTCAGTCACTGCCTTCTACTGTGTCCTGGGGTACCTGGGATGCTTGGCTCTGGGGAGCTTCACTGTAGCTTTCATGGCCAGGAACCTGCCCGACACCTTCAATGAAGCCAAGTTCTTGACCTTCAGCATGCTGGTGTTCTGCAGTGTTTGGGTCACTTTCCTCCCCGTCTACCACAGCACCAAGGGGAAGGTCATGGTGGCCGTGGAGACCTTCTCCATCTTGGCCTCCAGTGCTGGATTGCTGGGCTGCATCTTTGCCCCAAAATGCTATATGATTTTGTTAAGGCCAGAGAGGAACACTCAGCATGCACTACAATGTAAAGCATATTCTGGGGGCAGTAAGCCTCCTTAAGTTTTAACTCATATGATTCCTATGATAAATAGACTGCCTGTGATATTGCAATCAGATATCAGATAGCAATATAATGTAATTTACCTTCTTAAATGAGCAAGCTACTCTCATTCATCTCTAACAGTGCTGGGAGCATTACAGCCCTTAGCCATCAACTTTTCACATTTTAATTATTTTTTTTTAGTTTATCACATTAAATTCACTGATGAGTACTGATATTCTATCTTAATTATGTGTATCATAACCACCTTTATATACTCTTCCAATTTGCTTTTTCACTTCCTTTTTCCTAATTTTCTAATAAACACAATAAAGATTCACATGGTTATCTTAATGATCCAAGAGCATTTATGGGATATTATTTTCCCACAGATTTCAATTGTAGTATTTTAAATATAATAAATTCCTACCTATAAATGACTCTGTTTCTAGACCCCTTATTACATTTCATTGACTTTTTTTTTCCTTTTGAAGAAAAACAACGTTGTTTTAATATGCTGCACTTGATGGTGTGTCTTGTTTAATAGCTGGTAATGTATTTACTTCCTTTTTGCATTATTTCAGGCCTTGAGGGAGAGAAGAACCTCATGATGTCTGTGACAATTAAACCTGCCTGGCAGAAATGCTATTTAGGGAAGATGGTCTAAAATTGAACTTTTCCTTCTCTTCTGTAGGTTCTCTAGAGTCCACTTGACCATGATAAAACACCAGGATGCTTTTTATGGACCACTGGTTTATCTTCTCCTAGAATCTCCTGCTAAAATGTAATTTGTTTAATATTATGCCTTGATTTCAAGAACTAGTCAGAGAAAAACATCCTTTAATATTTACAAAACTGTTATGGGGAGGCTGACTTCACCTCTGCTCCAAAGAACAGCTAAAGTAGGGACAAGAAAAAAGACCGGGAGAGCGATTTCAGGGTGTAAGTGACCTGGGAGGGTCTTCTACACCATAAGGAAGTCCTGGTTGACAAAGCAGAAGAACTGAGATGCAGAGAGGTGGAGACGGACCAGCTAGTGCAAACAATCTATCTAGGTCATTTCCAGATGGAGGCTTAGGAGCCGTCAGGAGTGCAGGGACAGAGAGACCTGGACAAGGCAGTAAACCAAGCTGCGTTTCTTGAACGCACTCCCCTCACACGTGCTGTTCCCACCCCGTGGCCCACAACTCCTCCCACACCCCATGCACCTGAACCCCGTCACCTGCCTCCCCCACTGCACTCCAAGCACCCTCGCCCCACCCTCTCCGCACACAGCCCTGCCCCATGAATACCCACGAGTCTATTCTAGCCTGAGCCTCCGCTCCCATGCGAGCGCACAGTCTCACCCTGCCCCTCCAGAGACACACATACCCGCAGCAGGCCCCTTGACCCCCATCTCTGCCTCTCTCCCCGCTGCAGGCAGTCACCTTCACATCCGGGCTTCAGGCACTCACTGTTGCACCTGGGCCACACCCCCACCCAGCCCATACAGTTGTTTAACCCCCCCCAGCTCCCCACCCATTGAGTTCTGTGTACGTGCACATCAGCATCTGCCCCAAAGCCGCGCGCACACGCCCATTACGCCACGCCCCTTCAGCTCCGGGCAAGTGCTGGCCAGTGCATCCCGGCCTCCCCTGCCCCAGCCCACACAGGCAGGGTCCTACCACACTGCCCCTGAGCTCTGTGCATATGCACACCAAGGCTCTGGCCCCCCCATATCCACTCACCGGCACAGCCACATCCTCCTTGCCGGACACACACATTTCTGTGCATGGAGCTCTTGACCACCTGGCACGCCCCTTACCCCACCCACGGCACAGGGGCCCTTCTCCCACAGCTGGCAGGTGCTCTCAGGCACGTCTCTGTCACATAGCCTCTGCCCAGCACAGGCGGGCACTCCTACCTCACCCAATGCCTGCACCTGCGGATCCACCCTAAGGCCCCACCCACCTGTCATTCCCCACCCCTGACACACTTCCCACAACCTGTGTGACCTGTGCCCCACCGCTACACACTCACACATCCATATCTGGGCCCCCCTGGACCCCTCACACTGCACAAGGACACACCCGCACCCTGTACTCGCTGTGTCCCTACTCTGTGCCCCATACCCCACACCCTGACACACACAACCCACATGCTTCATGCACCCACACCCATCCTGCCCACATACCAGGCACAGCACAGCTGCTCAGGAACCCATCTGCCTCCTGCTGCACCCTTGTCCTCCATGCTGCACCCTGCTCCTGCACCCCAAAGCCCCCATGCCACATGTCCACAACCCTGTGACCTGCACTCCACACTCACAGGCACCAGCGTAGAGTCCCTGGTCCATGCATATACCTGCACGGCAACCCATCACTGCACTGCTGTGCCCCTCCTATGGCCCACATCCTGCTCCATACCTGTCCCACAAATTCCATAGGCTACTGAAGGAAGTCAACATCCAAAGTAATCTTATCAAAATATTTACATGCTTCAAAGACAACGGATGATCACTAGGCATATAAAGATGCAGACAGATATAGTCCAACCTAATGACCAAATTAAAACACCAGAGGAGACACAGAATTCAGAACAACTAATCAAAAATGTTCATATACTTTACTAAACAAAATCAGTGGGATGGCTAATGACATAAAAGAGAACAAGAAGACAATAGAAGAGCAGAATGAGGAATTTGAAGGAATAAATAGAAAAATAGCAGAGATTGTAGAGATTAAAATGCTGTAGACAGGTGGTGCAACAGTGGCTCAGTGGCAGGATTTTTGCCTGCCATACCAGAGAGCCAGGTTTGATTCATGGTGCCTGCCCATGCAAAAAAAAAAAAAAAAAAAAAAAAAAAGATGCTGTAGACAAAATAAAAAATATACTAAAGACACACAATAGCAGATTTGAAGAGGCAGAAGAAAGAATAAGTGAACTAGGGGACAGGACACTGCTTTTGAACATACAATGCAAATGACAAAAAAATGGAAAAATTTTTATTTGGATCTCAAGGAAACGATGGACAAAACAAAGTACACAAATGTAAGAATCACTGGTGTCCCAAAGGAGAAGAGAGCAGTAAAGGGCTAGGAAGAGTAGTTGAGGACATAATAGGAGGAAAGTTACCAATCTTTATAAAAGAAATAAATATGCAAATAAAAGATGTCCAACAAACTCCAAATAGAATAAATTCAAACAAGCCTATCCTAATACACATGCTAATCAGTCTGTCACATGTTGAACAGAAGCAGAAAACCCTGAAAGTGGTAAGAGAAAAACAATCTACTACATACAAGGAAAATCACATAGGACTGAGTTCAGACTACTCAGCTGGCATTATGAAGGCAAGGAAGCAGTGGTATTATATATTTAAGATCCTGAAATACAAAGACTTCCAGGCAAGAATTTTGTACAGAGCCAAATTGTCCTTCAAAACTGAGGGAGAGATTAAAATTTTCACAGACAAACAAAGACTGAGAGGTTATGTCAACAAGAAACCAGCTCTACAGGAAATACTAAAGGGAGTTCTGCTGGATGGAAAGACAAGACAGGAGAGGGAGGTCTGGAGGAGGGCACAGAACTGAAGAGTACCAGTAAGGGTAACATAAAGGATGAAGAGAGAAAGAGGGGTGTGCAGGGGTAGTTTCGTGGTAGAATTCTCGCCTGCCATGAGGGAGATCCTGGTTCAATTCCTAGCCCATGCACTTCCTAAAAACAAGTAAGCAAAGAGAGAAAGAAAGAAAAAACAAATGAACAAAAATTCAAGAAATTGTGCTGCAATAACGGAATATTCACATGGAAAAATAAAGAAATTTGACCCCCACCACACAACGTACAAAAGAAAGAGGGAAAAGAACATGTAGATCTGACAAATAAAATCCCAAGGATAAAATGATGGATTCAAGAAATGGCTTTACAGTAATAACTTTGAAAGTTAACAGACTAAACCTACCAAGTAAAAGATACAGCGTGGCAGAATGGATTAAGAAACATAATCCAGATATATGCTGCTTACAAAAGGTTCCTCTTAGACGTAAGTGTACAGACAGATAGAAAGTGAAAGGATAGAAAAAAGACGTTCCATGCAAGCTGTAACCAAAAGAAATCAGGAGTAGCTATACTAATATCAGACAAAACAGACTTTAAATGTAAAGACATCATAAGTGACAAAGAAGGACACTATATATTAATAAAAGGGACAACTAACCAAGAAGAAATAACAATCATAAATGTCTATGCTTCCAATCAGCGAACTCCAAAGTAACATGAGACAGACATTGACAAAACTGAAGGGAACGATAGATGTTTCAACAATGACAGTAGGGCACTTCAGTACACCACTCTCCTCTCTAGACAGAAAAATGAGACAGAAGAAATAGGGAATTTAACAATTTGATAAATGAATTACACCTAACAGACGTGTATAGGTTGTTACACCCCAAAACACCAGAATATACATTCTTCTCTAGTGCTCATGGAACGTTCTCCAGGATAAATCATATGCTGGGGCACAAAACTATTGATTGTACACTTTGGATGATTACATGGTGTGTGAATAGATCCCAATCTTAGCTAGACTGACAAAGAAAAATGAGGGATGATTTAAATAAATATAATCAAAAATCAGAGGGGAAACATTATGACTGATCACGCAGAAATAAAAAGGATCATAAGAGGATACTATGAACAACTTCATGCCAGCAAATTAGACAAATTGGATTAAATGGACAGGCAGACAACCCACACTGAATCTTGAAGGGGCAAAGACCATAGTAGACTAATCACAAGCAAAGAGGTTGAATCAGTCATCAAAAACCGCCAAACAAACAGAAGACCAGGACCAAGGAGTTAATACTAGAGGAGTACATGGGAAATAATGTACTTATTGCAAATTATGGACTACAGTTAACAGTAATATTTTAACACTCTTTCATCAACAGCCACAAATGGGCTACACCAATATGATGGGTAAATAATAAGGGGGACAAAGAGTATGGGAAGATCTTGGCTTCCTTTTTATTTTTATTTATCTTCTGGAGTAATGAATGTTTTCTAAAATGGATCATGGGGTTGCATGCAAAACCATGTGATGATACTGTGAGCCTGTGATTGTACAGTCTGGATAGATTGTCATGGTATGTGAATATATCTCAATAAAACTGCATAGAAAAATAAACTATAAAAAAAAGGAAAAGCATTCCTAGGCACAACATCCTTATCAGAATCTAACACCTCCGTTCATCTGATGGCCTTACTCCTTGTGTCTTCATATTTTCCCTAAGGGCAACCAAAGGGGGGAAAAGAAGTCATTGGAGCATTGCTGGATTTGTCATTCAATGCTCCAAGGCAGTGGTTGAACAAATGTCTGATCACTTGGCATGCTTTTAAGAATCAATTCTCAATGTCTACCTGACCAAATGAAATGGAACAAAATTAAGTTTCAGTATGAAACTTAATGAAAGTTTCTACAAATGAAAGTAGACCCTATCTCACACCATATACATATAATACCAGAAAAATTATCAAAGATCTAAATATAAGAACCAAAATTATGAAAGTCCTGGAAGAAGACATAGGAAAACCTCTTCAGAATCTTGTGTTAGGCCATGGATTTTTAACTTTCTGCCAAAAGCATGAGCAACAAAAGAAAAAATGGGTAAACGTTCTTTGTCAGTATTAAAACTTGCATGCATGAAAGACTCAAACAAGAAAGTAAAAAGACAACCTACAAAATGGGTGAAAATGTTTGGAAACTATATATCTCAGAAAGGTTTAAATCAGAATATATACAAAAAGTCCTACGACACAGCAACAAAAAGGTAAGATATCCAATTTAAAAAGGATGAAATACTTGAAGAAACATTCTTCCAAAGATATACAAATGTCAGATAAGCATATAAAACAATACTCAACTTCATTAGCCATCAGAGAAATGACAATCAAAACTATGATGAAATATGATTCCACACCAACTTCAATGTCTACAACTTTTTAAAAAGGAAAACAACAAATGTCGGACACAATGTTGAAAAATTGGTACCCTCATACATTGTTGTTGGGAATGGAAAATGATGCAGCTGTTGAGACTATTCTTCAAACAGTTAAATATATAATTGCCATATGACCCTGTAACCCTCCACATCCAAGTTTGCACCCAGTTCTAGTTTGCTAGCTGCTGGAATGCGACACACCAGAGGTAGATTAGCTTTCAATAAAAGGGGATTTATTTATATTATGTATAGTTCTTCAGAGGAAAGGCAGCTAACTTTCGACTGAGGTTCTTTCTTACGTGGGAAGGCACAGGATGATCTCTGCTGGCCTTCTCTCCAGGCCTCTGGGTTCCAACACCTTTCCCCAGGGTGATTCCTTTCTGCATCTCCAAAGGCCTGGGCTGAGTTATGAGTGCTGAGATGAGGTATGCTGAGCTGCTTGGGCTGTGCTACGTTGAGCTCTCTCATCTAAGCACCAGCCAATTAAATCACTCATCATTCATTATGGCAGGCACACCTCAGTCAACTGCAGATGTAATGAGCAACAGATGAGATTCACGTACCTTTGGCTCATGTCCACAGCAATAGAACTAGGCATCTTCATCTAGCCAAGTTGACACCTGAATCTAACTACCACACACCCTAAATTATTGGAAGCGTGAATTTGAACAAATATTGCACAAGTATGCTCATAGTGGCATTATTCCCAATTGCCAAATGGTAGAAGCAACCCAAGTGTCTATCAAATGATGAATGGATAAGCCAAATACTATCTCTACATAAAATGGAATATCATTCAGCTGAAAAGGCAATGTAGTTTTTATTTATTTTATTCATATTTTAATACAGATGAACCTTGAAGATTTCCAGGATTGTGAAATAAGGTCACACAACAGAAGAAAAATTGTATGTGCTCACTCATATCAAATACTCAGAATACGCAAATTTATGTTCAGGAAACTTTACCAGGGCTATGGAAAGGCAGAGGGAATGGGGAGTTGATTCTTATTATTTACAGAGTTGTGTTCAGGATGATGAAAAAATTTGGGGAATAGATGGTGGTGTGATGGTAGCACAACTTTGTGAATGCAATTAATACCACTAACATATATTTGAATGTGTTTTAAAAGGAAAATTTTAAGTTTTATGACTGTTACCACAATATAATTTGTTAAAATCAGGGAATGTCCAGTGAACCCTAAGGTAAACTATGGACAACAGTTAATTGCATAATAATTATAATATTGTTTTATCAATTTAACAAAGGTATCAAAATAATGCAAATAGTTATTTAAAGGGAAAACTGTGTGTGTGTGTGTGTGTGTGTGTGTGTGTGTGTGTGTTATGAAGGGTCTTTGTTCTTTTTTGCTTGGCTTTTCTGTAAAACTGAAACTGCTCTAATAAAAACATGAAAAAAGGGCGGGCTACTGTGGCTCAGCCGGCAAGAATGCTCACCTGCCATGCCAGAGGACCCGGGTTTGATTCCCGGTGCCTGCTCATGTTAAAAAATAAACAAACATGATACTCTGTGAAATAAGCAAGACACAGAAGGATGAATCCTGTATGGTTTTGCTTTATAAAAAAATCTATAAAATGCAAATTCATATAGACAGACAGTAGATTAGAAGCTGAAAAGAGTGAAGACGTGGGAGGGTTGCTATAGAGTGTTTACAGATTTGTTGATTTCATAATAAAATTAATTTTCAAATTGATACATTGCTTCTTTGTATTTGAAATATGAGTATGGCTTTTACGTTAAAGCCCCTGTAAACTGGAAACTATAATTGAAGAGTACATAAGAGATTCCATATAACTGATGAAGGGCCCTAATCCTATGAAGAAAATTCACTTTTCTCCCTCTCTTCTTACATTCATATTAAAAAGACCTCAGAGATTGGGATGATATGATTAGACCAATTTGTCTAGTTGTGAACTCTCAAGATCTTACAAGATTCAATATCCAACTGTGACCTACAGTCCTTCGAATTGGCAGTCCCAATCAAGCAGGCTGTCACCTGAGGGTCACGGTCTACATTCGGAGGTCCATGCCTGGCCATGTCTTCCTTCTAGGTCAGAGTGTGGAGACTCAGCCCTCATCACTCACCTGGATGAGAAGCGAGAGTGGAGCCACAGTCCTTGGTCATGCCACAGGTGAAAGACAGCTCATGCCCAGTGAGCTCCATGGGAGGTATCGGATATAGTAGGGCAGAGGGGAGCATTTTTTATATCCTTAGAAAAAGAGCATAAGAAATAGCCAAATGGGTGGTCTCTGAAATGCAAAGTTTCAATTCAGAGGCTATGTGTAGGGATTTCATTACCTTCGTTCCTGGTGCTTCTCTTTGCCACCGCTAGTTCTACCATCCATGTAAACATCCTCCACCAAAACAGAAATTAGGATCACTACACTATCCGCTAAGTACTCCAAAATTATCATAAAGGTGAGGGTTCTGATAATGATGACAAGGAGGACGACAGAAACCAAAATATCACAGAGTTACTGAGGACTTCCTAGCGCTAACCTCTAAGCTCAGTTTTCTTAATACCTTCTTCATTTCAACTGTGCAATGATCACCAAGATACTCATGCAAATATTATTGCTACTTTACAGATGAGGAAATGAGCATGTCATTTTTATTTAATTTTTGACAAGTGCTGTATATAAAGAAGTGAAACCAGGTTTAATCTGTGTCATTAGACTCTGGACACAGAGCACTTGAAAGTACTCTCCCCTGACAATCCAACCTGCAATTTCTATTTTTTGTTTGTTTGTTTGTTTCTCCCAGTCAGAATGGTCAGAGGGAAATTATTCAGTCCCATTCTGATTCCCCAGAGCATATGCAGTGTATGGCATTTGGGAACAAAATTTTAAAAGATCTCTGTTAAATATGGATTAGCTTCTTTAGTTCACAAGGACAAGGTGCATGTACAATGGACCCCAAACAATCGGTGCTTTCCTACTTGTGCTTTCATCATTTCCAGAGAGATGTAGTAGGACTAGAGACAAGAAAAAAATGTGCTTTAATGTTCTATGTCATGACTTTTATATGGAACCTATTACTCCTCATTTAATAGGCTCTCCAACATATTATTTAAAACTTTCAGCAGATTACATAAATATTAAATCAATAAGACCAAATGGAGGGCAAGGGGAAAGTACATCCTGTTGTGTGCTCTAAGACAAATTTTGTGATTTCCAGTCATTCCATGGTCCGATGTCTTAAAATAAGATAGGCTTCGATCTCTGATATATAACCTTTAAAAAGGCAATTAAATATTTCTGGGGGTAATATTTCATCAATAAATCTGTTCCTCAAATAGTCATCAAAATCTAATATTACACACATGATGGGATAATTGCTAGTATCAAAAAGTCCAGGGTTTGGAAAATATGGGATCATGTATTGGTTCTCTGGTTCTGGAACTGGGGATAAGTCCCCTCCACCAGAAAGGAATGAGTGGTGTTTTTCTACAAACCTGCTCTCGTCCCAGGGAGCAAATTGGAGTAGAATCACTGATTTATCCTCTTAACAGGGAGTGAATTCATCCGTGAATTAGCCAAATGAGCTACTCTTTTAAAGGGGTTTTGATGTAATAAATACAGTGCTTTGAGATTGAGATTTCCACAAGTAGTTCTTCATTTTACAGCACAATTTGTAGTCCTAGAATTAAATATTTCCTACACAAGATGGAAATTTCATGCGAATCAATCACAAAATGACTATCACGAGAATGGCAACAGGTGTATTTTTTTATTCTAGAGCTTGACAATAAGAGCAAGTGGTTAATTTTAATTTGTTAAATTTAATTAATTAATTTTGACAATAAGAGCAAGTGGTTTCATTTTTCTATTGAGAAACAAATATAAGCAATTAATTATACAATTAAGCAAGCATAGAATACTAATATTCATACAAGTATGTTATGAAAAAATTTCATTTTTGAATGGAAAGGGGAAGAATTTTGAATGGATTCTTTTAACAAGAAATGGACAAATAAAATTATGTTCATCCTCCAGGTGATACCATGCATGAATTAAACTAGATTTTAACTAGGTGTATGTACCTTACAGAGAGACATAAATGTTGTAGTAAACAAGAATGTTTTGGGGTGATGTGCACACTGAAATAAAATTTAGGAAAATTTACAAGAAAACTCTATATGAATATTTAAATCAATACTAACATTATAGAAACATTAGGAGGTAAGTTTACTAACCACATTTGTGACCATGGATGTCTTTTTGCAAGTAATAAGGATAATGCCTATTTCTATAGGAAAAAAAAGTCTAATGTCATTGGCAATTATTTCAATCTCCTTAAAAATAAAGCAAATATATTAAATATTTGCATTTTCATATCCTGCTTGGGTATTAATGATAATTCCCAATGGTTCTTAACTCTAGAGGTACTTAAAATCACAAAGTGCCTCCTATGTAGGGCTTCTGATTTTATTAGTTCTAGGCTGTAGCTTTGGCATCTGTATATCTTAACAGAATCAGGGTATTTAGAAAGTTCAACCAGGCAGAGGCAGGGCGAGATGGCAGCATAAGAAGATGTGGAATTTAGTTAGTCATCTACGGCAGCTAGGAAATATCGAGGAAATGGGGGACTTCCACGACCAGACATACATCATACACCAGTCTAGAATTGGTGGAAGATCTGAGATCACACATAGAACTTAAGTAAAGCCTACCAATCTGTGAAGGCTGGTGCCCATTCCCCCACCTGCACAGCAGGCTGACTTGGAGACACTTCCCTGAAGCAGTCTCTACTAGGAGCAAGGCAAGGAGATACAAAGCAAGCTCCAATTCTGGGATTAATTAACAAATTCAGACTGCTGAACGCAAGCTCTGAACACAGATAAACCCAGAGCAAGCATGAAAGGAGTCCTGAGATCTCTTCAAGTAGACAGGAGGTGGGGTTGACAAACACAGAGGTTTTTGGAGTCCTCTGAACTCATAATACTGGAAGAAGACTCTGCCCTTAGAAGAGGGGCACAAAGAACTGGGTACTAACTTCAGCTCTTGATTGGTGAATGTGAGTGCTGGGAACCAGTTTAGAAACTACATTTCTAACTTCTTTAGAGTCCCATTTTTTTTTAACTTTTTATACATTTATTGTTCCCCCAAGGGGGGGTGCACAATTCCTGGAAGTACTGCAATACCAGGTCGATGCGTGGAGTGCACAGAGCAAGCTCCTATTCCATCTCCTAACTCTAAAAATCCATTTAATATATTGTCCTCAGATAGAGGACGTATCAGATATTAAACTGATAAGAACAGATACTACACTTGATCTTAGCCAAAAGGCCAAGAAGCAATTAGAGTCCCATTTTTAAGGCCCATTAAACAAAGCCTCAAGCATTTTCAACTGTTAGCACTGATCCAGGCAAAGACAGAGTTGCAGTGTGTTTGAGAGACAGGGTAGCTGGTCAGCTGACTTAGATAATTTCCTGAAGGGCATATCTTCCACAAGAAAAAGGAGGCAAGGCCCAGCACAAAAAAATGGTTCTCATTCAGAGAATTCAGACCCCAGGGACTGGAAAACAGATATAGCTTAAGCCTGCCTTCTGCCTCAGCCTCCGTCTCAATGCCACCCCTAACACAGATAGGGTCCAATGAGAATTGAAGGCACCACACCACTTCATTCTTGTGGGTAGCTGTGGGGTGACAAGTGCCACCTGCTAGGCAGGACAAGAAAAGCACAGAATTAAGGGGCCTCACCAGAAAGACAGGCAACCTGTTGGGTCTCAATCCAGAGGAAAAGTTGATACTGATTACATGCTCTTCCTGAGTCCTGGGTCTTTCTTATCTGATAAAATCTGTTTGGGGTTGTTCCTGTCTGGAAGGCAAGAACCAGAAAAACGAGAGCTGAAAAATTCTGATCAGTTAAACAGAAGTTATGCTAGAGGTCTAGAATATGTTCAACTCAATGTTAAATAACATTTAGAGAATAAAGCTAACCAACAACAAAACCCTGGGTAAAAGGGAGAAAAGAGCTCAAGAACAAACTAGTCGAGGAAATCAGATGCCTTAGCACCACCAAAAGATCATACATCATACTAAGAAGAATGAAGATACGGTCCAGTCGAAGGAAAAAACTAACACTTCAAATGGGATACAAGAGTTGAAAGAACTAATTAAAGACCTTCAAACAAATCTTCTAAATAAAATCACTGAGGTGAAGGAAAATATGACAAAAGTGGTGAAAGATATAAAGAAGACATTGGGCAACCATATGGAAAAGGCTGGCAGCTTGAAGTAACAAATGGCAGAACTTATGGGAATAAAAGGTGCAAGACATAAAAAACACAAATGGAGACATCCAACAGCAGATTTGAAGGATAGTAGAAAGGATTAGTGAACTAGAGGACAGGGCATCTGAAGAATGAATAGGGAAAAGTATGGAAAAATCTGAGCAGGATTTCGGGGAACTAAATGACAACATGACGTCCATGAATATAGGTATTATGGGTGTCCCTGAAGAAAGAAAATGGAAAGGGGCAGAAAGAATAATGTAGGAAGTAATCAATTAAGATTTCATATATCTTATGAAAGACATAAAATTACAGAATCTAGAGGTACAGCATATGCCAAACGGAATAGATATAATAGACCTACTCGAAGACAATTACTAATCAAATTGTCAAATTTCAAAGACAGAGAGAGAATTCTGAAAGCAGTAAGATAAAAGCGATCAATCACATGCAAGGGAAGCTCAAAAAGACTGCATATTTCTCAGCAGAAACCATGGAGGTAAGAAAGCAGTGGTATGATATATTTAAGAAACTGAAAGAGAAAACTGCCAACCAAAAATGCTATATCCAGCAAAATGGCCCTGCAAAAATAAGGAGAGGTTAAAAATATTTTCTGACAAAGTGGACGCTAAGTTTGTGAACAGGTGACCTGTTCTAAAAGACACACTAAAGGGAGCACTGCAGGCAGACAGGAATAGACGAGAGAGAGAGAGAGAGAGAGAGAGGTCTGGAGAAGAGTGTAGAAATGAAGATTATCAGTAAGGGTAAAAGGAGAAAAAAATAAGATATGACATACAAAATCTAAAACACAATATCATAGATGAAAAGACTACTTTTACAGTAATAACATTAAATGTTAATGGATTAAACTCCCCAATCAAAAGACATAGATTGCCAGAATGGATTAAAAAACAGAACTCATCTATCTGTTGTTTCAAGAGATTCACTTTAGACCCAAGGACAAAACAGGTTGAAAGTGCAAATGGAAAAGTAGGGGCATGTATGACACCAAAAGAAAAGACAGAAGATAAAAACTGAGGCTATATAACTTAGCAAAAGCTAAAGTGGACAATGGTGGTGATTATATGTAAAAATACAAGAAAAGTTTTATATGAGGGAGAATAAATGAATTTCAAGGTTGCAAGGTGCTGAAATTGGATGGTATATGGGAAAAAGTACAATCAATGCAAACTAGGATCTATATTTAATAGTAACGTAATACCCTTCCATTAATTGTAACAAAGGCAATATACCAAAGCTAAATGTCAATAAAAGGGGAATATAAGGGAGGAGTATGGGATTCTTGTTGTTGTCGTTGTTTCTCCTTTTGACTTTTAATTCTTTCCTCCTTCTTCTTCTTCATGATCATCTTCTTCTGCTTCCTTTTCTGAAGAAATCGAAAATTCCTCATGTAGACTGTGACGGCGAATGCATAGCTATGTGATTATACCAGGAACCATAGCTTGTGTACTTAGGATAGATTGTATGGTGTGTGAATAAAATTGTTTAAAAACAAACGGAATGATACAAGTGCTGGGGGAAATGTGGAGAGAGAGATATACCCATTCACAGTTGGTAGGGAAGTGGAATGGTGCAGCCCCTCTGGAAGGAGGGCGGTGTGGCGGTTCCCCAGGAGGCTAGGGATGGGGTTGCTATGTGATCCTGCAACCCGGTTATTAGGTGTGTACTTGGAAGATCTGAAAACTAGAACATGAATGGACATTTGCATACAGGTGTTTATGGCAGCAATATTCACGATTTGCAATAGATGGCGGTGGCATAAGTGTGCATCAGTCAAGGAATGGAAGGGTGAATTGTGGTGTATACAAACAATGGAAAATTGAGCAGCTGCAAGAAGGAATGAACTAGGTGCATGCAACTAGGTGAATGAAACTTGAGGACGATATGTTGAATGAGATAAGCCAGAAACAAAAAAAAAAAACAAATATTGTAAAGCCTCACAAATATGGATAACTATAATGTACAAACTCTGATAATTTAATTCGAGAGCACAGGTTACAAGGGCAGAGACTTGGCAATTGATGACTAAGGGGTACAGAATGTTCAATAAGGCCTATTGTGAAGGTGCCCAGATTGCAAAATCTTACAGCAATCATATATATTCTTGAGTTTTAACTATTATTTCTAAATTCTAAGAAGCTGAGTTGTTTGTATATAGACTGGTCATTCCCTGGAACTTTTGGTATCTGTTTGATACCTGAGAATCAGAGGTAGAGTTCTGCAGCTCTGAAAGTCAACTTCAGTGCACACAGCAACTGTTAAAGAAGCTTAAATAGAGGACAGGCTCCAATTAGAGATATTGGAGAAACTGGTAAGGTAAATCAGAATACAGGGTAAAGGATGACATTGTCTGTACCTTAAAACCTCAACTTCTGTATGAGACCAAAGGAAGGAATGTATATTTGGTACAAAATTTATATTTTCTGTAGCATACTATGTAATTTAACCTATCTGGTCAAACAACATAAGTACATGGAGCCTTGAATAAGGAATGAGATCTTGTTACTTTCTGCAGGTTCAAGTAATACCCCAATACATTCCAGAATAAATAGACAGAAAATAAAAATATATTTGCAGAGTCGCCTTGAGAGACTAGAGGAAAACGTGGAAATATTAAACCTCCCCATCTGGGGAATTTTTGTTATTTTCACAAGCTTTAGGGACTCCCAATTTAATAAGCCAAGCCCTCAATCATTGGGTTTCCATTATGAAACTTATTCCTGGAAAGCAGAAGCTAAGCCTCCTTATAATTATGACTAGAAGTCTCCCATAGAGAACGTCTTTTGTTGATCAGATACAACCCCTCGCTCTCTCTCTAAGCCAACACTGCAAATAAAACCACTACCATCCCCCAATAAACAGGATATGACTCCCAGGAGTGTAAGTTCCCCTGGCAATGTGCGTATGACTCCCAGGGATGAGACTGGCCCTGGCATCATGGGATTGAGAAAGCCTTCTTGACCAAAAAAGGGGAAAGAAATTAAACGAAATTAAGTTTCAGTGCCTAAGAGGTTTTAAATCGTGTTGAGAGGTCTTTCTGGAAGTTATTCTTATGCATTATTTGGTATTCCTTTTTAGTTTCTAGTGTTTTAGAATAGCTAGAAGGAAATGCCACACAAGATGATGTTCAGATATCAAGACAGATGAACACACACACACACACCCCAAAAGTGTATGGAGAGCTTATTACCCACATAAGGTGGCTGAGCACAGCAGGCAAAGCCTCCAAAGCTGGTCTGACACTGGATTGAGAAAGCAAGACAGGTAGCAGGATCAGTACTTCTATTGTAATTAGTGGGTGAGACAGGGTTCAGAGCCTTCATGCTAGGACTTTGTCTTACCAGGTTTAAATCTCTGACTACTGTCAAAGGATAGCACTACAGTTGCTTTCCACCATAGCCATATGTGGGGTGGAAGCAACATCGATAGTGAGTCTTAAATGCTGTCAGGAGTCAAACATTTAAAATTGGCAAGAGACAATTTCTTACATAGTGATATAAGGTAATAACAAATGTCCAAAAGAAGATTTATATCATGGCATTTTGATAGAAATGTTTACTAGTGTGCTTTGATTAGACCATTTTTTCTCCAAAAGGGAATAATATTTCTTATTCTTTATGATTCTTCAGTGGAGGAAACAGATATTTAACTGCATTCACGGATAATCTGTGTCCATGCTCCCAGCTCTGTATTGGGTGTACAAGGAACAGGTGAAAATAAAATAACCCCATTCTAAGAAGAATGAGTTTGTAACAACCAAAAAGCATTGCTAAGTTACCAGGTGCATGTTCCTGGAGAGTGAATACTTTATATGGGAATTACGTGAATCTGAAATAAAAACAAGGTGATGGGTCTATGTTTACTTACAACAAAGCCCTCTTTTCTTTTCCAAACATGTCTCTGCTTCATGGAATCACAGAATCTAACCAGTGTCTCAGAATTCTTCCTCTTAGGACTCTCAGATGACCCAGAACTACAGCCCCTCCTATTTGGGCTGTTTCTGTCCATGTACCTGGTCACTGTGATGGGAAGTCTACTCATCATGCTGACCGTCAGCTCCGACCCCCACCTCCACACCCCCATGTACTTCTTCCTCTTCAACCTGTCCTTGGCTGACATTTGTTTCACGTCTACCACAGTCCCAAAGATGCTTATGGATGTCCACGCTCAGAGAGGAGTCATCTCCTACAGAGGCTGCCTGGTTCAGTTGTCCTTTTTCTATCTTTTTGGATGTTTGGACAGTCTAATTCTGACTGTGATGGCCTATGACAGGTTTGTGGCAATCTGTCATCCTCTCCACTACACATTTATCATGAACCCCCGGCTGTGTGGCCAGCTGGTTCTGCTGTCTTTGCGCTTTAGCATTGTGGACTCCCAGATGCAGCGCTTAATGGTGTCACAACTACTGTTCTGTTCAGACGTGGAGATCCCACATTTCTTCTGTGACCCTCCTCAACTCCTCAAACTGGCCTGTTCTGACACCTCCACCATTAGCATATTAATGCATTTTCTGGGTGCCATCTTTGGTGGAATACCAGTCTCACTGATCATTCTCTCTTATACTCAAATTCTTCCCTCCATTCTGAGAGTCCCAGTTTCAAGTGGGAAATATAAAGCCTTTAGCACCTGTGGCTCTCACCTGTCAGTAGTTTGCTTATTTTATGGAACCGGCATGGGTGTGTACCTGAGCTCAGCTTACTCACATTCACCCAGGAAGAGTGCAGTGGCCTCGGTGAGGCAAACGCTAGTTGTCCCCAAGCTGAATCCCTTCGTCTACAGCCTAAGAAGCAGGGAAGTCAAGAGAGCCCTGGGTGGGGGGTACTCAGGAGAATATGCTAATCTCAACACTGGCTATTTGTTTTGGTTTGCGGATAAGAAAAAAACAGAAAAGACAAACACCTGGAAATTAAATTATGCCACTTTTGTCACAGAATTTCTCATAGTTCTCCTGGTTTTGTTTTGTCATCAAATATCTTCTCCGCATATTGCCTCTTTGGCATGTCTTTTGAGTTGTGGAACCATAGCTGTAGAGTAGGGCATTTTATATAACCTTCAAGTTTCATGTACTTTTTCACTTATAACCACACTTCGTTTCACTGACGTCACTTTAGGATTAAAGAAATAATGTGTGCACATGGTAAGAACAACCCATTAAATACAAGTGACCATCTACTTTAAAGATCATTGTATTCAAATAAATTATTTGAAATTATATATTTTTACCCTAGATGCCTGACAAACCATTATAATTTAATCTTTACATAATTAGAATAAGAACAGCATAAAGACAGAGGAGGGTTAAATACCATTTTGTTTCGGTACTCAAAACCTAACGTGGTGCTTCCTGCCGGACCCACGGAGAGGCGCCCATATCTAGGGGAGTACTTGGGGCATGTCCAAATATCATGCAGTTCTTCCAGCACAATTTGTTGAAGACACTGTTCTGTTCCAGTAAAGTAGATTTGGCAGCCTTGTCAAAAATCAATTGTTCAGCGGGGGCCAAGATGGCGGCTTAGTAAGGTACGTGCGTCTTAGTTCCTTCTCCTCCAAAGCAACTACTAGGTGAACTGAAACAGTGCAGAACAGCTCCCGGGGCCACGGCAGGGAATGGACACACAGCGTACCCCAGTCTGGACTGGCTAGTCTGACTGCAAGACTCGGCTGCGGTGAGATCCCCGAGAGATGCGCGATTTCCAGAGCAGCGGCAGCTGCGGCAGCCGGAGCTGCTCTCTCCCTCCTTCCCGGGCCGGCTGAGAGTCTCGGAGAGGCAAGTTTCCCAACCTGAGGCAGCCGGCGCCCCTCTTTTGCGGGTGGCTTTGAGTCTCGGCTTTCAGTCCGCGGCTACGAGTCTCGGATCAGAGGGCTATCCAAGCCGCGGTGGCACCCCCCACCCACGGGCGGCTTCCTGGTCCGGTGGGGAAATCCCCAGGACGCGGTGGCCAGTGACCGACGTCCCTCCCCCGCGGGCAACTTCCTGGTCCGGTGGCGAATTCCCCAGGCCCGCTGCAGCCAGCGACCAAGCACAGGGTCCCCTCAAGCTGCGGCGGCTGACACCCCCACCACGCACGGCCCCTGAACCAACGGAGAGAATTGGATCGGAAATCCCCAGGCCGTGGAAATCGGTGACCGGGGAGATCCATTCCAAACACGTGAGACAAACGTGTGCCACGAGCGCCACCTACTGGGCAGGATAAGAAAAACAGAACCCAAAGATTTCACAGAAAAATCTTACAACCTTGTTGGGTCCGACACCCAGGGAAATCTGACTAAATGCCCAGACACCAGCAGCAAAAGATAATGGTCCACACTCAGAAGATTGAGAATATGGTCCAGTCAAAGGAACAAACCAATAGTACAAATGAGATACAGGAGCTGAGACAACTAATGCTGAATATACGAACAGAAATGGAAAACCTCTTCAAAAATGAAATCGATAAATTGAGGGAGGACATGAAGAGGACATGGGCTGAACATAAAGAAGAAATAGAAAAACTGAAAAAACAAATCACAGAACTTATGGAAGTGAAGGATAAAGTAGAAAAGATAGAAAAAACAATGGATACCTACATGATAGATTTAAAGAGACAGAAGATAGAATTAGTGAGTTGGAGGATGGAACATCTGAATTCCAAAAAGAAACAGAAACTATCGGGAAAAGAATGGAAAAATTTGAACAGGGTATCAGGGAACTCAAGGACAATGTGAACCACACAAATTTACGAGTTGTGGGTGTCCCAGAAGGAGAAGAGAAGGGAAAAGGAGGAGAAAAACTAATGGAAGAAATTATCACTGAAAATTTCCCAACTATTATCAAAGACCTAAAATTACAGATCCAAGAAGTGCAGCACACCCCAAAGAGATTAGACCCAAATAGGCATTCTCCAAGACACTTATTAGTTAGAATGTCAGAGGTCAAAGAGAAAGAGAGGATCTTGAAAGCAGCAAGAGAAAAACAATCCATCACATACAAGGGAAACCCAATAAGACTATGTGTAGATTTCTCAGCAGAAACCATGGAAGCTAGAAGGCAGTGGGATGATATATTTAAATTACTAAAAGAGAAAAACTGCCAACCAAGACTCCTATATCCAGCAAAATTATTCTTCAAAAATGAGGGAGAAATTAAAACATTCTCAGACAAAAAGTCACTGAGAGAATTTGTGACCAAGAGACCAGCTCTGCAAGAAATACTAAAGGGAACACTAGAGTCAGATACGAAAAGACAGAAGACAGAGGTATGGAGAAGAGTGTAGAAAGAAGGAAAGTCAGATATGATATATATAATACAAAAGGCAAAATGGTAGAGGAAAATATTATCCAAACAGTAATGACACTAAATGTCAATGGACTGAATTCCCCAATCAAAAGACATAGATTGGCAGAATGGATTAAAAAACAGGATCCTTCTATATGCTGTCTACAGGAAACACATCTTAGACCGAAAGATAAACATAGGTTGAAAGTGAAAGGTTGGGAAAAGATATTTCATGCAAATAACAACCAGAAAAGAGCAGGAGTGGCTATACTAATATCCAACAAATTAGACTTCAAATGTAAAACAGTTAAAAGAGACAAAGAAGGACACTATCTACTAATAAAAGGAACAATTAAACAAGAAGACATAACAATCATAAATATTTATGCACCGAACCAGAATGCCCCAAAATACGTGAGGAATACACTGCAAATACTGAAAAGGGAAATAGACTCATATACCATAATAGTTGGAGAGTTCAATTCACCACTCTCATCAATGGACAGAACATGTAGACAGAGGATCAATAAAGAAAGAGAGAACCTGAATATTACTATAAATGAGCTAGACTTAACAGACATTTATAGGACATTACATCCCACAACAGCAGGATACACCTTTTTTTCAAGTGTTCATGGACCATTCTCAAAGATAGACCATATGCTGGGTCACAAAGCAAGTCTTAACAAATTTAAAAAGATTGAAATCATACACAACACTTCCTCGGATCATAAAGGAATGAAGTTGGAAATCAATAATTGGCGGAGTGCCAGAAAATTCACAAATATGTGGAGGCTCAACAACACACTCTTAAACAACAACTGGGTCAAAGAAGAAATTGCTAGAGAAATTAGCAAATACCTCGAAGCGAATGAAAATGAAAACACAACATATCAAAACTTATGGGATGCAGCAAAGGCAGTGCTAAGAGGGAAATTTATTGCCCTAAATGCCTTTATCAGAAAAGAAGAAAAGGCAAAAATGCAGGAATTAACTGTGCACTTGGAAGAACTGGAGAAAGAACAGCAAACTAATCCCAAAGCAAGCAAAAGGAAAGAAATAACAAAGATTAGAGCAGAAATAAATGAAATTGAAAACATGAAAACAATAGAGAAAATCAATAAGACAAGAAGTTGGTTCTATGAGAAAATCAATAAGATTGATGGGCCCTTAGCAAGATTGACAAAAAGAAGAAGAGAGAGGATGCAAATAAATAAGATCAGAAATGGAAGAGGAGACATAACTACTGACCTCACAGAAATAAAGGAGGTAATAACAGGATATTATGAACAACTTTACGCTAATAAATACAACAATTTAGATGAAATGGACGGGTTCCTGGAAAGACATGAACAACCAACTTTGATTCAAGAAGAAATAGATGACCTCAACAAACCAATCACAAGTAAAGAGATTGAATTAGTCATTCAGAAGCTCCCTAAAAGAAAAGTCCAGGACCAGACGGCTTCACATGTGAATTCTATCAAACATTCCAGAAAGAATTAGTACCAACTCTCCTCAAACTCTTCAACATAATCGAAGTGGAGGGAAAACTACCTAATTCATTCTATGAAGCCAACATCACCCTCATATCAAAACCAGGCAAAGATATTACAAAAAAAGAAAACTACAGAACAATCTCTCTAATGAATACAGATGCAAAAATCCTCAATAAAATTCTAGCAAATCGTATCCAACAACACATTAAAAGAATTATACATCATGACCAAGTAGGATTCATCCCAGGTATGCAAGGATGGTTCAACATAAGAAAATCAATTAATGTAATGCACCACATCAACAAATCAAAGCAGAAAAATCACATGATCATCTCAATTGATGCAGAGAAGGCATTTGACAAGATTCAACATCCTTTCCTGTTGAAAACACTTCAAAAGATAGGAATACAAGGGAACTTCCTTAAAATGATAGAGGGAATATATGAAAAACCCACAGCTAATATCATCCTCAATGGGGAAGAATTGAAAACTTTCCCCCTAAGATCAGGAACAAGACAAGGATGTCCACTATCACCACTATTATTCAGCACTGTGTTGGAAGTTCTAGCCAGAGCAATTAGACAAGAAAAAGAAATACAAGGCATCAAAATTGGAAAGGAAGAAGTAAAACTATCACTGTTTGCAGACGATATGATACTATACGTAGAAAACCCAGAAAAATCCACAACAAAATTACTAGAGCTAATAAATGAGTACAGCAAAGTAGCAGGCTACAAGATCAACATTCAAAAATCTGTAGCTTTTCTATACACTAGTAATGAACAAGCTGAGGGGGAAATCAAGAAACGAATCCCATTTACAATCGCAAGTAAAAGAATAAAATACCTAGGAATAAATTTAACCAAAGAGACAAAAAACCTATATAAAGAAAACTACAAAAAACTGCTAAAAGAAATCACAGAAGACCTAAATAGATGGAAGGGCATACCGTGTTCATGGATTGGAAGACTAAATATAATTAACATGTCAATCCTACCTAAACTCATCTACAGATTCAATGCAATATCAATCAAAATCCCAACAACTTATATTTCAGAAATAGAAAAACCAATAAGCAAATTTATCTGGAAGGGCAGGGTGCCCCAAATTGCTAAAAACATCTTGAGGAAAAAAAACGAAGCTGGAGGTCTTGCACTGCCTGACTTTAAGGCATATTATGAAGCCACAGTGGTCAAAACAGCATGGTATTGGCATAAAGATAGATATATCGACCAATGGAATCGAATAGAGTGCTCAGATATAGACCCTCTCATCTATGGACATTTGATCTTTGATAAGGCAGTCAAGCCAACTCACCTGGGACAGAACAGTCTCTTCAATAAATGGTGCCTAGAGAACTGGATATCCATATGCAAAAGAATGAAAGAAGACCCATCTGTCACACCCTACACAAAAGTTAACTCAAAATGGATCAAAGATCTAAACATTAGGTCTAAGACCATAAAACAGTTAGAGGAAAATGTTGGGAGATATCTTATGGATCTTACAACTGGAGGCGGTTTTATGGACCTTAAATCTAAAGCAAGAGCACTGAAGAAAGAAATAAATAAATGGGAGCTCCTCAAAATTAAACACTTTTGTGCATCAAAGAACTTCATCAAGAAAGTAGAAAGACAGCCTACACAATGGGAGACAATATTTGGAAACGACATATCAGATAAAGGTCTAGTATCCAGAATTTATAAAGAGATTGTCCAACTCAACAACAAAAAGACAGCCAACCCAATTACAAAATGGGAAAAAGACTTGAACAGACACCTCTCAGAAGAGGAAATACAAATGGCCAAAAGGCACATGAAGAGATGCTCAATGTCCCTGGCCATTAGAGAAATGCAAATCAAAACCACAATGAGATATCATCTCACACCCACCAGAATGGCCATTATCAACAAAACAGAAGATGGCAAGTGCTGGAGAGTACGAGGAGAAAGAGGCACACTTATCCACTGTTGGTGGGAATGTCAAATGCTGTAACCACTGTGGAAGGCAGTTTGGTGGTTCCTCAAAAAGCTGAATATAGAATTGCCATACGACCCAGCAATACCTTTGCTAGGTATCTACTCAAAAGACTTAAGGGCAAAGGCACAAACGGACATTTGCACACCAATGTTTATAGCAGCATTATTTACAATTGCAAAGAGATGGAAACAGCCAAAATGTCCATCAACAGACGAGTGGCTAAAAAACTGTGGTATATACCTACGATGGAATATTATGCAGCTTTAAGACAGGATAAACTTATGAAGCATGTAATAACATGGATGGACCTAGAGAACATTATGCTGAGTGAGTCTCGCCAAAAACTAAAGGACAAATACTGTATGGTCCCACTGATGTGAACCAACATTTGAGAATAAACTTGGAATATGTCATTGGTAACAGAGACCAGCAGGAGTTAGAAACAGGGTAAGAGAATGGGCAATTGGAGCTGAAGGGATACAGACTGTGCAACAGGACTAGATACAAAAACTCAAAAATGGACAACACAATACTACCTAATTGTAATGTAATTATGTTAAAACACTGAATGAAGCTGCATCTGAGCTATAGTTTTTGTTTGTTTGTTTGTTTTGCTTTTTTATATTTTTTTGTATTTTTATTTTTTCTCTATATTATCATTTTATTTCTTTTTCTGTTGTCTTGCTATTTCTTTTTCTAAATCAATGCAAATGTATTAAGAAATGATGATCATACATCTATAAAAAATGTTTTTTAAAAATATAGAATGTCCAACCTAAACAGTGAACCCTAAGATATAGACTATAGTTAAATGTATAACAATTATAAAACTGTTTCAACCATTTTACAAAGGTACCAAAATAATACAAAATATTATTTAAAAGAAAATCTGTGTGTGTTGAGTTATAAAGCATGTCTGTTCTTTTAACATGACTGTTCTATGAAACTATAACTTCTCTAATAGAAACAAAAACACATTATGCATAAAAATGTTCAAAAAGTGACTTTGGTGATGAATGCACAGCTATATGATGATGGTATGAACCACTGACTGTACATGTTAGATGATTATATGCTATGTGAATGTATTTCAATAAAATTGCATTAAAAAACTATGTTCTATGAAATAAGCAAGGCACTTGAGGACAACTTCTACGTGGTTTCACTTCATCAAATATTTCTAAAATGCAGATTCATCTAGGCAGAAAATTAATTAGATGGTACCAGATATTGAAAAGAGTGGAGAAGTGGAAAGGTTTGTTTGGTGAATATAGATCATTCATGATTTAGTTAATTTCATAAAAAAATTAATTTAAAAATGTATACATTGATTCTTTATATTGGAAACATAAGTCTGGATTTTATGTTCAATAACCTGTAAGTTGGAAGCTAGAATAGAGGGGACAACATTGATTCTATATAATAGATGAAGGAAATTCCTTCTCAAGAAGGAAATTCATTTTCTCCACCTACTATTACAGTCCTATTAACAAATTCTCAGAGATGGATGACATCAGCCAATTTGTCTAATTATGACGTGAGAGAATTGATCTCTCAAGTTCACACAACATTAAATATCCCACTGTAACCTCGAGTCCTTCAAATTGAGTGTACCAGTCAATCAAGCTCTCATCTGAGTCACTGTGCATAAAGAAGCCCATGCCTGACCATGTCTTCTTTCCAGGCCATAGCACAGACTTTCAACCTTCATCACTCACCTGGAAAAGAAACACCAGTAGATCCACAGTTCTTGGTTATGCCTCAGTTGAAAGAAATCTCAGCCCAGTGAGTTCCATAAATATTGGATATAGACGGATATGTAAGAACACTGTTTTATGTCATTAGTACAAAGCAGAAGAGATAGCCAAATGGGTGGGCTCTGAAATGCAAAGTTACACTCAAAGAATTAAGGGGGTTAATTCTTGATTCTGGTAGGGATTTCAGTGCTGTCATTCCTTGTCTGTTTGTTATCTACCATTGGTCTCCAGTATCCATTGAATTATCTTCCACCAGAGCAGAAATAGGTCATATTAACCTGCCCTCAAAGCCTTCTAAAATTATCATGAAGGTGATGATTATGATAATGATAACAAGGAAAATGGTAACAAAATATCATGAAGCATATTTAAGTGTCACCTTGTGCAAGGCTCGGAGGACAGTTTTCTATATAGCTTCTCTCTTTTCATCTGTAAAACCTTCCATCAATTAAATGTGCAAATATCATTGCTATTTTTCAAATGAAGAAATTAGGGTGTCATTCTTATTTAATATTTAACAAGTTCTAATATAGAAAGGATCAAACCAAGTTGAACTTGAGTAGTGAGACCCCAAACACAAAACTCCTGGTCAGTGTTCTCTCTTTCAACCTGCAATTTCATGTTTGTTGTCTCTCCAGGAAGTATGATTGGAGTGAGATTACTAAATTCCAGTTATCTGATTCCCCAGAGCCTGTATTGTGAATGCTGGCAACCAAGTAAAAAGAAAAAAATCTCTGTTAAAATTGATTACACTTCTTTAGTTCATAGGGACAAAGTGCATTTATTATGACTCCCAAGCAATGGGTGACTGTCTGATTTTGCTTTCTGTCCATCCAGAGAGATGCAGTAGGATTGGCAAGAGTTTAAATCTCTATACCATATGAAGCAAATATTTCAAGCCTTTGAATTTTTAAAATGGTGCTTGGCTTTAAATGATAAGTTAAATTAATGGGACATTTTCTATGTTCTTGACATTTTTCTAGGGAAATGGTTCCTAACCCTACAGGTGCTAAGGGTCACCATTGGCCTCCTTTGTAGAGCTTCTAATTTAATTGGTCCTGGAATGTAGCCTGGACTTGTTCATATTTTAACAGAACCATGGGTATTTTTAATAATCAGTGAGGCTAGAGAAACACTACGTTAAGCATTCTCTATATAATATTTTACTGAATTTCTTTCAGAAATCCTCTAATGTAAGTTCAATTATTATATATATATAAATGTCAACTGATTAAATACACTTAATTTTAGGATAGATTCAAGTTTTCTGGCTTTTCTCATGATTCTGAAGCTTCAGCATGGTCTGCAACACAATATTTTTGTTCAGATGTCAAGAATTATGAGGTTTACACACACACACACACAACCCAAGAGTGTATGGAGAGGTTATTACCTGCATAAGATGACTTTTGAGTAAAGCAGGCTAGGTCTCCCAAACTGGTTTGAAAATGGCTTGAGGAAGAAAGATAGTTGGCAGGATTGGTATTTCTATTGTGGTTATGTGGGCAAGGCAGAGTTCAGAGTCCTCAGGCTATGACTATTTCTTGTCTGGTTTAAATCTCTGGCCAATGTCAAAGGAGAAAGAACTAGGGTATCTTACCAGCTTACCCATATGTGGGACAGAAAACAACATAAATAGTGAGACCTAATTGTTGTCAGGAGTAAAAAATTATAAAAAGTGGAGTCAGACTATTTATTTAATAGCTTTTATAAGGTATTCATAAATTGTCCAAAATATGGATTTATTTCAATGCATTTCAATAAAGTGACGTACATTTGACTGTGTTCTTATGTCCTTTAATAGGACTACTTTTTTTAAAGGATATAGATTTCTTATGTCTTATGTATTTTAATGGAGAAAACAAGTATTTAATGGCATTTTTTTTCAACTCAATGTTTTTGCTACCAGTATGTCTATTAGCAAGTGTCTAGAATAACAGGTGAAAAGCAAACAAACAAATGGAAAGGTGTTCTATGAAGTATGGGTTTGTAATAATTTCGAAGCATTAGTAAAGTACCAGGGTATATGCTACTCGAGGGTGAATAGGTGACTATTTTACATAGGAAAGTACTTGAATCTGAAATAAACATACAGCGGTGGGTGTATGTATATAATTTCCTTATATCAATCCTCTCTCCTTTTGCAAATGTCTCAACCTCTCGGATTCACAGAATCTAACCAGTGTCTCAGAATTCTTCCTCTTAGGACTCTCGGATGACCCAGAACTACAGCCCCTCCTATTTGGGCTGTTTCTGTCCATGTACCTGGTCACTGTGCTGGGAAGTCTACTCATCATGCTGACCATCAGCTGTGACCCCCACCTCCACACTCCCATGTACTTCTTCCTCTTCAACCTGTCCGTGGCTGACATTGGTTTCACATCTACCACTGTCCCAAAGATGCTTATGGATGTCCACGCTCAGAGAGGAGTCATCTCCTACAGAGGCTGCCTGGTTCAGTTGTCCTTTTTCTATCTTTTTGGATGTTTGGACAGTCTAATTCTGACTGTGATGGCCTATGACAGGTTTGTGGCAATCTGTCATCCTCTCCACTACACACTTATCATGAACCCCCGGCTGTGTGGCCAGCTGGTTCTGCTGTCTTTGCTCTTTAGCATTTTGGACTCCCAGATGCTCTGCTTAATGGTGTCACAACTACTGTTTTGTTCAGACGTGGAGATCCCACATTTCTTCTGTGACCCGACTCAACTCCTCAAACTGGCCTGTTCTGACACCTCCACCATTAACATATTAATGCATTTTCTGGGTGCCATCTTTGGTGGAATACCAGTCTCACTGATCATTCTCTCTTATACTCAAATTCTTCCCTCCATTCTGAGAGTCCCAGTTTCAAGTGGGAAATATAAAGCCTTTAGCACCTGTGGCTCTCACCTGTCAGTAGTTTGCTTATTTTATGGAACTGCCATGGGTGTGCACCTGAGCTCAGCTTACTCACATTCACCCAGGAAGAGTGCAGTGGCCTCAGTGATGTATATGCTGGTCACTCCCATGCTAAATCCCTTCATCTACTGCCTAAGGAACAGAGACATCAAGAGAGCCCTGAGGAGGGTCCTCAAGGGAACATAATCATCGCAATCCTGTGCTTTCCTTCCAGATTTGTGGATAAGAAGGCACAGAAAACCAGATATCTGAAATTAAACTATCCTCTCTGGGCACAGACTTTTTCATAGTTCTCACGGTTCTATTTTCATAAAAAAAGTCATGTCTCATATCTGGTCCTGGTTCCTTTGACACGTATTTTTGAGATTACTGTAATATTCCCCTAGCTTTGACACATTGTTTAACTCTCAAGACCTTTATTTCTTCATTGTAGTCATATTTAGTCTAACTGCTTCACTTTGGGATTTACAAATAATGTAGGAGCATGGTAAATTTCCTTCAAATATAGGTATCTTCATGGTGATCACCTACTCTTATCTAGTACAGTGGGGGTAGAATTTTTTCCCATGTTTATTCTCAAAATGATGAATAAATAATCCTTTATTGCACTAGAAAGTATGAAAACTTTTTCCATGCTTACATCCAGCATTTTCCTTCCTTTTCTACTAGATATTCTATGCAAAAAACGAAGAATTTCTGTGAGTAGAAATATATGGTTTGTTTGCTTTTACAAATATGGTCATTCAGAGTAATCTCTTAGACATCATCTAATAAAATGTGCAAGAATAATTCATATAGTATAATAAATGTGTTTTTACAATTTTATGAAAAATACAGGGATAAAAAATTCAGGATCAAAATTCTTCAATTGTTTATCTGAATAGTTAAGGAAAAAAAACTGGAGTAGTCTTGTTGTTTCTTCAAGGATGTTCAATCACCTGAGTGGTAACTGTAAAAACTAAAAACATGGTTCTTATTAAATATATGCGTGGTTGAATTGTGCACCACACATATATTTGGACATTTTTTGGTCTTGACTTCACATTCCGGTGGACCTATTATAAATAATCTCCCTTCAGTATACAACTTCAGTTATGATATGGTCCTACCGAGCAAGGCTGGGCTTCAATCCAGGTTATTAGATTCTTTTCTAAGCAGAGTGAAAGTTATATGGAGTTAAAAGCCTGGGGAGCATCCAGAAGCCAAAAGTCAATGTAAGAAAGAGGAAGAAGGAAAATGCAATTACTTGTGCATTGGCCTCTGATGGAAAAACCAAGAAAGACAAAATTTCAAAACCAGCAAGAAAACTGACCTAGAAGAAAGCAAGCCTTCTAGTTTTATGAGCCAATAAATTCCTATTCCTATTATAAAGCCAGCCGCTTGTATGGTATTTATTTTAGCAGCTTAAAAAATAAAATGCTGTATGAACCCAACTATCTATGGTTTCCATATGCCATTCTCTATACTAGGCTTTACCAGGAACTCATAATCTCAAATGTGATATCTTGTACTCACCATAGCACCAGCATTCTAGAATGGCTCAATGAATAATCTCTCTGCTTTTAATCCGTGTGTACACACCTTCCATTTGGTCTTTTGTTCTGTAAAATGTTACTCTTCAACTATTAGTTACAGACTCATAAATTGCATCCTTTTTCTGATATCAATTCTAATTTATTATACATATTTAAGGTTTATTCTAATTGGTAATTTACAAGTCAATCTCAGAGTTCCGAATTACAGAGATCTCCTAACAACCAGTAAAACCACATTGGTCCAAACACATATTAAAGTCTTTGAGATTTGTGAACATGAAATTCTAAAGAAAATACATTCTGAATAAAGTAATGCATTTTTAGTTAAGCAGAAATGAAAGCCTCTGAGGATGTTTGTTGATTTTTGGGCATGGAATGCCTACACTGTTACCTGATGTCAATGGAGTGACTCTACTGGTTTAGGAGTCAGCAGGGTGATTCTTCTGACTGAATTGAGATAACATCGTGTTGTGATCTACAATAGAAAAAAAACAGAGGCAATTCTGCATGTGCCATTTCCTTTCCAGGGATTGCTTGCTCTGTGCATATTGGTGATATGGATTGGGGATTCTCTTGTAAAGCAGAAGGAGATATTCAGAGTCCTGTTTTGTTTTAGAAACCAAATTTCTGATACATTTTGAGGCCTATGTTGTGGGCATAACATAAGATTCTCTCGATATCTTCTGCCTCCTGGTGTCCATGCCCTTTCCTAAATCCCTCACTAGAACGTCTTCAGGATCTAGTGACTCACCTCCAAAGATTACTACATGGCCAAAGACATTGGATGTTACCTCTGAGTCTAGTGGTTTCAAACACTGAAAGAATCTGAATTTCCTCTTGCTGACTTTCTGTTACTTTTTTGCCTGTGTGCTCAGATGGAAGCAGGCTGCTATGTTGTAAGTCCTGCCCCTGGTGAGAACCTGGATATCCTCTGCCCAATATCCCATGAGAAACTGAATCATGATAATAGACATGTGAGATTAGAAAAATATCCTCCACTGCTCTGATCTTGATATGACTGTAACCCTTGCTGACAGCTTGTCTGCAGCCTTGGAATGCCCTGTAATATTAAAGTAAAATGTCAAGTTATCAAACAAGTATGCAAAATGCAATTGTTTTCTAATAATGTCAACATATAATATTAGGAAAGAATTAACACTGGGTGGTCATTCAAATTAGTAAAATTGTATATCTCAATGTATAAAACACTAAATGATGTCAAAGACATATGGAAAGGAAAATAAGTAATTATCCTTAGAGACAAAATTTTTGATAAGAAAATGTAATAGTATCACAAAGGTGGTATGGAAGTCCTAATTCTTTATAAATTGTTTGAAAAAGACAATGCATTTTCATGTGTGAGACATGCATTGATTCATTACATTAGTGTCTGAATTTTATATTGAGATTCCCCACTACTTAGAAATCAGATTTGGAGTAAATATCAGCTTCCTTCTAAGAAGACAAGCGAAGATCTATCGAAGACATTTCTCTTCCTCCTACTCCATTAATTTTAATTCTTAGAGACGTAGATAACATCTACCAATTTGGCTGATTTTGTGGTCTGTCAGTTGAGCTCTTAGGCCATCCAGGAAATAAAAAATTGACCTGTGTTCTATATCACTAGAGATTGCTAATCCTAGGTAGGTGGTCTCCACGGGTGTTCTCTCCACCCAGAATCATCATCTGCCTTGGGGAGAGTCTGTCCATGCCTGAGTTGGTCCTTCCATCAATCCTGAGGTCAGGACCTCAGCCTTTTCTCTCATTTAGCACAGTAATGACATTGACCACACATTCCTCAGTCATGTCCCAGCACACATGAGATACAGCTAAGTGACTGTTGCAGATGATGATGTATTTAGATGTGACTGTTTGGAATATTGTTTCCTCATCATTAGTACAAATGTAGCCATTCATATAGCCTTATGGGTGGATGGGGGGCCTCAAATGCAATGTCTGAACACTGAGGGCTGAGGAGTTTATGTTCCTGTTTCTAGGGGGATTTCAGAAGTCTCATTCAGAATTTTGCTTTTCTCTACCACTGGTCTTAGCTGCCATCGTACTGTCACCACCAGGGCAGGCAATGCAATCTTCAAAATTGATCACAAAGACAGTGCTGGTAAGGATGGGGTGAAACTAATCATGATATTAAGTCCCATATGGAGGGTTTCCTAGTGCGAGCCTCTGAACTAGGGGTAAATTGTTTCATTTTTTTCTGAATGAACACCCCCAATAAAGAAGAACATATTTTATCCTTTTTTCAGATGAGGAAAAAGGCACAGCCTCTCAATCTAACTTTTACCATGTCCTAGAGTAGACATGGGTAAATTCAGATATGACTTTGGAGAGTAAGCCTCTAGACACAGGCACCAGGCCAACCCAATCTGTCGTTTCATTTCCCTGGTCACTTCTGGCATGGTGCTAGGAAGGAAAGGACTTAAACTAATTTATTTTTTGTTCCCAGAGCATATTCAATGCTTGACCCAGATAGGTAATGAATCAACAAATCTGTTGAATACTGATTGCCCTTCCTTACTTCATAGGAACGAAGAAGGAGCAATATGAATTAGACACACTACATTGACAGCCCTTCCAAGGATGTCCCATAGGAGTAAAGACAAGATTAAAAGCTGGAGCTGTGGATATCTGTGGAATTACTTTTCTTAGGGAACTTCTATTTTCTCTTAAATATAACCTCTAACTTTATATTATCACACATCAGCTAAGCTAAATAAAAATTAAAAAGAAAATGAGGCAGGCCGCAGTGGCTCAGCAGGCAGAGTTCCCACCTGCATTGCTGGAGACCCAGGTTTGATTCCCAGTGCCTGCCCATGAAAAAAAAAATTTTTTTTAAGTAGAGGAACAGAAAGGGAAATTCAACCTTTTCTTGTGGCCTGAAACACAGTTTAGGATTTAAAAAGAAAAAAATTCATCTGTGCCCCAATTTTTTGAGATAAGACAGGCTTCAACGTCAGCCATATAATTGAAAATAAAGGTGGCAAAATCTTTTGGGGAATTCATTAATCAATAATCCTGTTATTCCAATATTGATTTATATCTCAATTCCAAATGATGAATTTTTTTAAGTGCCGAACCACCAGGGAGTCATAAATGAGTTTCTGATATTGATTCTCATTTCCCTCCATGGGAACTGAAGAGCTTTCCCTTTTCACATCTGCTTTAATCCCAATAATCTCCCTTGGGAATAGGTTATTTCATCTTCGAATTTGCTGAATAAGCCAGTGGTTTGCAGTATTCTTGAACAGTTAAATTATAAGGATTATATGAATGGTTATTAAATTTCACCCTAATATGGAAATCCAATATTCTGAAATAATGTTCTATAGAGAAGATGGGTTTTGTTGTGGAAAAATCATAGGGTAACTTTTACTACACTTCTTTGGGAGTATTTCTAACATGATAGTTTAACAATAAGAGCACTTATTTGGTTGTGTATGATTTTTTTATTGAGGAAGCATGCAGGAAATTAATAGTAAGATTTAATATGCATCAAATGTTGAAATGCATACATTTATCAGTCATGAGTATAAGTTAAAGAATTTATCAGTTGGATGAATAGAGAAATGTTTGGGAATTTTTATAGGATTATTTAATAACAATGAAAATGAAGTTCATTTCCAACAATATTATGCATCAAGTTAACTAGAATTTAATCAAATGAGTGATAAAGGGAGAGTCAAAAATCACAATATTAATATGTTTGAGGTTCTGTTAGTAGCAAGATACTGTTTACATGAGTTTTCTAAAGAACTCTTTATGAGTTAATGAATCAATATAGAAAATTACGGAAACATTATCAGGTACATATCCACCCGAATTTATGACACTGGTTGTTTTAGAGAGACAGAAGAGTGGAGGAAAGGAATCATTCAGTGATAGCAACAGAACACAAACTTTGTTGATAATATTTTAATATCTCTGTTGCTTTGAACCACTCTCTAGTCTCTTTTACTTTCATTCTGAAGCATTCCTTTAGGATGGCCTGGCTAAGTCCAGTGGTGATGGATTCCCTCAGTTTTTGTTTATCTAAGAATATCTTAAGCTCACCCTCATTTTTTAAATAGAGTCTCACCAGACATAACATTTGTGGTTGATAGTTGTTTTACTTTAGCAATTTAAATTCATTAACCCACTGCCTTCTTGCATCCATGATTTCTGATGAGAAATGTGGAATCAATTGGGACTCCCTTTTACATAGCACTAAGTAACACATTGCTTTTCTCTTACAGCTTATAATTCTCTCCTTGTCCTTTGCATTTGATAGTGTAATCAATATTTGATGGGTTACTTTTTCTTCATGTTTATCCTGTTTGCTTTTCTCTGAATTTCTTGGATGTGCATATTCAAGTTGTTTTGCTAAGGTTAGGAAGCTCTCTGTCCTTATATCCATGACTATTCTGTCCGCCCATCTTTCCCTATTTTCTACTTCTAGGATTTCCAAAATACACAAATTGTGTGCTTGATGATGCCCTATAGCTGTCAGGCTATTTTCACTGTTAGTATTTCTTTTTTTCTTTCTGCTCCTCATCTTGACTCTTTTCAAGTGTCTTGTGTTCCAGCTCACTGATCCTTTCTTCTGCCAGTGGCATTCCACTCTTGAGTACCTCCTGGGTATTTTTCTTCAATTATTGTGACCTTCAACTCCAGAAGTTCAGATTGCTTCCTTTTTAAAATGTCTATCTCTTTACTTAGACTCTCACATTGTCCACTCATTGTTTTTGATATCCTGTAGTTCTTTCTCCATCCTTTCTTTCATCTCTTTGAGCATTTTTTAAAATCAATTTCTAGAAGCCTTTGTTCAGTTTGTCCACATTCTCATCTTCTTTGTTGGTGTTTTCTGTACATTTTTCTTCTTCCTTTGGATGGGCCATTATTTCCTGTTTCATTGTCTTGCAATCTTTTCTTGTATATTGTATGTTTTAATATTTTAAAATGTTATCTCTGGGATTACTAGCTGGAAAGTCTAATTCCTGAATTTAATACTAGCTGGTTAAAAGACATTTTTTTTTAACTTCAGCCCTCCCTTTGGGAAGGTCTCCCTAAGGTGGTTGCACTGTGAAGTGTCTTCTCTATCTTTCTGGGCCTCTGTTGTGTCCTGGGCTTGTGATTGTTAGTTGTATTGGAGTTTCCTTATTCACAGGAGTTTGGCTGTCCCTCTACTTCTCAGGAATGAAGGTTCCTTCTCCCAATGATCTGAAGCTGGTGGGCATTTGCCAGTCTGTTCACCTGTGCAGTGGTTTAGGCTCCTTTCATTGTCTCATGTTGCTTTTATCTGGAGGTCAAATTCTGAGAGAAAGACCACCCTGAGGAGGAATTTCCCAATTCAGTCCTTCCCAACCGAAAAGACACGGGGATCCACAAAGGGGGCACAGACAGGCTCTAAAGCACCCTAGAGAGGGAATCAGGAAGAGAGATAAATCTTCTCCGAGGGTTCCCAAATGCTGAGTTTTCCTGGTTTGCCTGGTATATGCAGCCATTCAGCTAACTTTCTCCTGCAGCCCTGAATAAGTACTGCATCTTTATTTCTCTTCAGGGAGTATTGAAATAATGGTTGACACCATCTTTTCCCCAGTTGGGTTGAGACAATAGGGTGCAATCAGACCAGGACCCAGTGATGCAAACTGGCTAATCCTGTCATTTGAAGTGCACATGTGCCAGTTTAGAGAGACTCATTTCCTCCTTTGGTAGTGACAATGCTTATGGAAGCTGGGCTCAGAGATAGAGGTAAGCAAATTTCTGGATGGGATTTCTGAAATCCCCACCAAAACATAACCTCCATAGCTCTCAGTGCTGTGATGATGTTACACATGAGAGCCTTCTAATTTGGCTATCTCAATAGTTACACTTATACTAATGATGAGAAAACAGGATTCCCAACAGCCATCCCTAACTCTAATATCTCCTGTGACATTCACTTTGCTGCTTCTGGTCCCAGCTAGAGCATGAATGACAAATGTGTTTGCAATGCCATTATTCTGTTGGACAAGAGAAAATGCTGAGGCAGCAACATTGGGACTGACAGGAAGACAAACTCAGGCATGGGCCACCTAAGGCTGAGGAGGATTCTCAGAGAGAGAATTCCCATGGAGACTGTTTCCCCAGGACCAGCAATCTCAAGTGTATTCTTTAATGTTGGATGGCCTAAGACCTCAATTCACAGCATGGATAATTAGCTAAACAAATATTATCAAAATCTCTGAGGACTTATTAATGTTAATGGGCTGAAAGTAGGAGAAATCTCATTGTCCTTAATGAAACTGGCTCTGCCCTTCTTCCAGAATGAAGCTGGCATTTATTCCAGGTATTACTTCTAAATAGCAGACTATAACATGAAATTCACATACTCATTTTATAAATCAATCTATGACTCAATGTCTGAAAATGTAGTGAACTCCTCAAGTAATTTAGGAAGAATAAGGACGGCCATACCAACAATCTGACACCCTATTTTCCTTATCAACATTTTGCCTTTAAGTAACTGACTACTTATTTTACTTTTTATATACCTTGATGTGGTTTGGGTTTTATTCATTCAGATTTATCATTTTAGTGATTACAATGACAGTTCTATCCTAATTTTTCTTTCTCATTGATATATATTTACATATTAGAAAACATTTGAATTTTACATATTCATTTTATAACTTTTTACTTTTCTTAAATATTGCAGTGCTTCACAAGGCTGGACCCAAGCTGAAAGCCAGGGTTACAGTTACAAGGAAGTCAGAAGAGTGGAGGATATTCTTATAATCTCACCCATAAGACTGTTATCATGATTCACTTCCTTACAAGATATTGAGCAGAGAATTTCCTGGGTTCTTTGCCACATTGGTCTCTCTGTGGGGAATCTCACGATATGGCAGCTGGCTTCCATCAGAGCAAATAAGCAAAAAAAGAAGTGGAGAACCAGGAAGATGAAAATCAGTTTCTTTTAGTCTTTTAGAACCCTAGCCTCAGAACTAACATCCAAAGTCTTTGGCCACTTGATAATCCTTGCAGGTGAGTCATTAGGTCCTGCCCACTCTCAAAATGAGGAATTTAAGAAAGTACATAGCCATAAGGTAGCAGGGGACATTGGGAGAGTCTTAGATGCTGCCACCACACAGCCTTAGCAGCTACGAGGACAGCTGGCTCTAAAACACAAGGCTCTGGAGATGTACTTCTGATTTCCAACATAATCCCCAAACCATATCCCCATAGTGCCATATGCAAAATATCAAAAAGAAGGAACTGGTTCATGCAGAACCTCCTCTGTATTTGTTTCACTGGAAGCCACAACAAGATGTGTTTTCCATGCAATCAAAAGAACCATCCTGGTGTCTCCTGCATCAGCAAAGTCACTTGATCAATATCAGACAAAGCTGCAGGCATTCCGTGCTCAAATTCAACAAATATGCCCAGAGTCTCTGTTTTGTACTCCACTGAAAAGGCTCACTTTTATTCAGAATGTGTTTTCTTTAGAATTTCATGCTCACAAATCTTGAAGTCTTTATAAAATATGGTTTTGACTGATGTTATGTTATTAGCTATTAGTAGATCTCCTTAGTGAAGAAATCTGAAAATTGGTTTGTCAATTACTGATTAGATGAAATCTTAAATGTGTATATGCAAATAAATTTGTTTTTGGAAAAATGATACCATTTACAAACGTGTAGATCAAAGTTAGATAATAACATTTTAGAGAACTAAAGATCTAATGACAAATGTGTACAAATGGATTAAAGGCAGGGAGGCTGTGCATTGAGACCTTAAAATGCTGGTGCTAAATGAGATTGCAAAGCATCACAATGAGTGTTCTTGAGAAAGGTGTACTGCGCCCCATGCACCAAGCCTTGCTCCATGCTTGATCCACAAATACAAAACCTTAGAGGAACTAGGGAAATCAACTTCCAAATTCACCTTTTCAAAGTAATGAAATGTCTAGAATTCAAAGCAAAGTTGCAAAGCATTTGAAGATGCAAACAGATATAGCCCAGCTTAATGACCAAATTAAAACACCAGAGGAGACACAGGCTGTGAAACAACTAATCCAAGATGTTCATACAAGTGTACTAGATAAATTCACTGGGTTGGCTAATGACATAAAAGAGATCAAGAAAACACTAGAAGAGCATAACTAAGAATTTGAAAGAATAAATAGAAAAATGGCAGATATCAGAGAGATGAAAGATTCTGTAGACCAAGTCAAAAGTATACTAAAGACACACAACAGCAGATTTGAAGAAAGAAAAGAAAGAACTAGTGAGCTCGAGGACAGGATAATTGATTTTGAATGCAAAAAAGAACAAGTGGCACAAAAAGATGAAAAATTTGAATTGGATTTCAGGGAAATAATGGACAACAGAAAGCACACAACATAAGAATCATAGGTTTCCAAAATGAGAATGAAAGAGTAAAGGTCTAAAGATTAGCTGGGAAGATAATGGGGGTAAATTTCTCAACCCATAAAAAAGACATAAATATAAAAACCAAAGAAATCCAACAACCCCCCAAAAGAATAAACCCTAATAGGCTTACTCCATGACACATACTAATCACTCTGGGCAAATGTTGATGAGAAGCAGAAAATCCTGAAAGTGGCAAGAGAAAAGCTATGTACTACATTCAAGGAAAACCACATAAAACTGAGTTTTGACTACTCAAGAGACACCATGGAGGCAAAAAGGCAGGGGTAGGACATATACAAGAACCTTAAAGAGAAAGAATTCCAAGAATCCTGTACCCAGCCACATTGTCCTTCAAAACTGAGGGAGAGATTGAAATTTTCACAGACAGATAAAGGCTGAGAACATTTGACAACAAGAAATCAACCCTATAAAAAATACTAAAGGAGGAGAGGAGGGGCCAAGATAGCAGTTTAGCAATGTGCGTGTTTTAGTTCGTCCTCCAGAACAACTACTAAATAACCAGAAACAGTACAGAACAGCTCCTGGAGCCACAATAGTTACTGCACACACAGTATACCCCAGTCTGGACCAGCTGGACCGGCTCCGAGTCTCCGGAACTTTGAGTTCCCCAAGCCACAGTGGCTGGCGCCCAGCACCCCTTCCCCACAGGAGGCTTCCCAGAGGGAAACAAAAGACACTCTAACAGTAGCAGGAACTGAGTCCAACCAAACACCAATTTTTCCATTAATAAAGAAATTCTGACTACTAAAAATAGGCCCCCAGCTCAGGCCAAACTGGTCAAGGTGGAGGTCGTTTATTGGGCTAACCAAAAAAGAGGAAATGGGATGAAAGGGAAGTTTTTGTGGCTGTATCTACGGAGGCTTGGCTGCCACTGGACTCAGCGGTGGGACTACTCGGGTTGCAACTGCCCCAGACATAGGCAGAAACAGACTGCTTTCAGGGCTGTCTCCCGCCTGTTCCCCAGGGGAGGGGTGAAGCCCAACTTAGGTGGAATCCCTCTCTCAAGAAATTCAGACCCCAGGGCTTGGCAAATGGAAGCTATTAAAACCAGCCTACAACCTCTCCTCTGTCTCCAACATGCCCCCTGCAGGGAGAGTCTGCCAAAGTTAAAGGTACCACATCATCTTATGCTGGTGGAACCTGCAGTCAGACAAGTGCCACACACAGGGCAGGATAAGAAAAACAGAGTCCAGAGACTTCACAGGAAAGTCTTTCAACCTGCTGGGTCTCACCCTCAGGGAAAACTGATGCAGGTAACTCCTTCCCCCTGATAGGAGGCCAGTTTAGTCCGGGAAAACCCGGTTGGAGTCTGTAATACCTATGTAGACCCTCCTAAGTGTGGGGAGGGAAAAGGCGCCTTACAAGCAGGGCAAGAAACAAGAAAACAAGAACTGAAAAACTACCCCCTGTTAAACAAAACCTAAGCTAGAGGCCCAGAAAAAGCTGAACTGAAGGTCAAAGGACAGACAACAAACTCATCTAGCAAAAAAACCCTAGGTGAGATGAGTGAAACCAATCTCCAGAATAAACTAATTAAGGTAATTAAATGTCCAGATGCCAGCAAAAAATAACAAATCGCACCAGGAAAACTGAAGATATGGCCCAGTCAAAGGAACAAACCAGTAGTTTAAATGAGATACAGGAGCTGAAACAATTAATTCAGAATATACGAACAGAAATAGAAAACCTCATCAAAAACCAAATCAATGAATTGAGGGAGGACATGAAGAAGGCAAGGAATGAACATAAAGAAAAAATGGAAAGTCTGAAAAAACAAATCACAGAACTTATGGGAATGAAAGGTACAGTAGAGAGATGAAAAAAACAATGGAAACCTACAATGCTAGATTTCAAGAGACAGAGGTTAGGATTAGTGAACTGGAGGATGGAACATCTGAAATCCAAAAAGAAACAGAAACTGTAGGGAAAATAATGGAAAAATGTGAGCAGGGACTCAGGGAATAGAATGATAATGTGAAGCACGCAAATATACGTGTTGTGGGGGTCCCGGAAGGAGAAGATAAGGGGAAAGGAAGAGAAAAACTAATGGAAGAAATTACCGCTGAAAATTTCCCAACTCTTATGAAAGACCTAAAGTTACAGATCCAAGAAGTGCAGCACACCCCAAAGAGAATAGATTCAAATAGATGTTTTCCAAGACACTTACTAGTCAGAATGTCAGAGGTCAAAGAGAAAGAGAGGATCTTGAAAGCAACAAGAGAAAAGCAATCCATCACATACAAGGGAAACCCAATAAGACTATGTGGAGATTTCTCAGAAGAAACCATGGAGGCGAGAAGACAGTGGGATGATATATTTAAATTACTAAAAGAGAAAAACTGCCAACCAAGAATTCTATATCCAGCAAAATTGTCCTTCAAAAATGAGGGAGAAATTAAAACATTTTCAGACAGAAAGTCACTGAGAATTTGTGACCAAGAGACCAGCTCTGCAAGAAATACTAAAGGGAGCACTAGAGACAGATATGAAAAGACAGAAGAGAGAGGTGTGGAGAAGAGTGTAGAAAGAAGGAAAATTAGATATGACATATAAAATACAAAAGGCAAAATGGTAGAGGAAAGTACTACCCAAACAGTAACACTAAATGTTAATGCATTGAACTCCCCAATCAAAAGACATAGACTGGAAGAATGGATTGAAAAACAGGATCCTTCTATATGCTGTCTACAGGAAACACATCTTAGACCCAAAGATAAACATAGGTTAAAAGTGAAAGGTTAGGAAAAGATATTTCATGCAAATAACAAGCAGAAAAGAGCAGGAGTAGCTATACTAACATCCAACAAATTAGACTTCAAATGTAAAACAGTTAAAAGAGACAAAGAAGGATACTATTACTAATAAAAGGAACAATTCAACAAGAAGACATAACAGTCATAAATATTTATGAACTGAACCAGAATGTCCCAAAATAAGTGAGGCAAACACTGAAAAGGGAAATAGACACACCTACCATAATAGTTGGAGACTTCAATTCCCCACTCTCATCAATGGACAGAACATCTAGACAGAGGATCAATAAAGAAACAGAGAAGTTGAATATTACAATAAATGAGCTAGACTTAACATTTATAGAACATTACACCCCACAACAACAGGTTACATCCTTTTCTCAAGTGCTCATGGATCATTCTCAAAGATAGACCATATGCTGGGTCACAAAGCAAGTCTCAACAAATTTAAAAAGATTGAAATCATACACAACACTTTCTCAGATCATAAAGGAATGAAGTTGGAAATCAATAATAGGCAGAGCACCAGAAAATTCACAAATACGTGGAGACTCAACAACACACTCTTAAACAACCAGTGGGTCAAGGAAGAAATTACAAGAGAAATCAGTAAATATCTCAAAGCAAATGAAAATGAAAACACAACATATCAAAACTTATGGGACACAGCAAAGGCAGTGCTAAGAGGGAAATTTATTGCCTTAAATGCCTATATCAAAAAGGAAGAAAGGGAAAAAGTTCGGGAATTAACTGTCCACTTGGAAGAACTGGAGAAAGAACAGCAAACTAACCCCAAAGCAAGCAAAAGGAAAGAAATAACAAAGATTAGAGCAAAAATAAATGAAATTAAGAACATGAAAACAATTGAGAAAATCAATAAAATCAGAAGTTCGTTCTATGAGAAAATCAATAAGATTGATGGGCCCTTAGCAAGAATGACAAAAAGAAGAAGAGAGAGGATGTAAATAAATAAGATCAGAAATGGAAGAGGAGACATAACAACTGACCTCACAGAAATAAAGGAGGTAATAACAGGATACTATGAACAACATTATGCTAATAAATACAACAATGTAGATGAAATGGACAACTTCCTAGAAAGGCATGAACAACCAACTTTGACTCAAGAAGAAATAGATGACCTCAACAAACGAGTAACAAGTAAAGAAATTGAATCAGTCATTAAAAAGTCTCCCAAAAAGAAAAGATCAGGACTAGATGGCTTCACGTGTGAATTCAACCAAACATTTCAGAAAGAATTAGGTCCAACCCTGCTAAAACTCTTCAAAAAAATTGAAGTGGAGGGAAAGCTACCTAATTCATTCTATGAAGCCAACATCACCCTCATACTAAAACCAGGCAAGGATATTACAAAAAAAGAAAACTACAGACCAATCTCTCTAATGAATATAAATGCAAAAACCCTCAACAAAATTCTAGCAAATCGAATCCGGCAACACATTAAAAGAATTATACATCATGACCAAGTAAGATTCATCCCAGGTATGCAAGGATGTTTAAAGATAAGAAAATCAATTAATGTAATACACCATATCAACAAATCAAAGCAGAAAAATCACATGATCATCTCAATTGATGCAGAGAAGGCATTTGACAAGATTCAACATCCTTTCCTGTGGAAAACACTTCAAAGGATAGGAATACAAGGGAATTTCATTAAAATGATAAAGGGAATATATGAAAAACCCACAGCTAATATCATCCTCAATGGGGAACAACTGAAAGCTTTCCCCCTAAGATCAGGAACAAGACAAGGATGTCCACTATCACCACTGTTATTCAACATCGTGTTGGAAGTTCTAGCCAGAGTAATTAGACAAGAAAAAGAAATACAAGGCATCAAAATTGGAAAGGAAGAAGTAAAACCCTCACTGTTTGCAGATGATATGATACTATATGTCAAAAACCCTGAAAAATCCACAGCAAAACTACTAGAGATAATAAATGAGTACAACAAAGTGGCAGGTTACAAGATCAATGTTCAAAAATCTGCAGTGTTTCTATACACTAGTAATGAACAATCTGAGGGGGAGATCAAGAAACGAATTCCATTTGAAATTGCAACTCAAAGAATAAAATACTTAGGAATAAATTTAACTAAAGAGACAAAAGACCTATACAAAGAAAACTACAAGAAACTGTTAAAAGAAATCACAGAAGACCAAAATAGATGGAAGGGAATACCATGTTCATGGATTGGAAGACTAAATATAGTTAAGATGTCAATCCTACCTAAATTGATTTACAGATTCAATGCAATACCAGTCAAAATCCCAGCAACTTACTTTTCAGAAATAGAAAAACAAATAAGCAAATTTATCTGGAAGGGTAGGGGGCCCCAATTGCTAAAAGTACCTTGAGGGGAAAAAAATGAAGCTGGAGGTCTCACGCTGCATGAATTTAAGGCATATTATGAAGCCACAGTTGTCAAAACAGCATGGTATTGGCATAAAGATAGATATATCGACCAATGGAATCGAATAGAGTGTTCATATATAGGCCCTCTCATCTATGGACATTTGATCTTTGATAAGGCCATCAAGCCAACTCATTTGGGACAGAACAGTCTCTTCAATAAATGGTGCCTAGAGAACTGGATATCCATATGCAAAAGAATGAAAGAAGACCCATCTCTCACACCCTATACAAAAGTTAACTCAAAATGGATCAAAGATCTAAACATTAGGTCTAAGAGCATAAAACAGTTAGAGGAAAATGTTGGGAGATATCTTATGGATCTTACAACTGGAGGCAGTTTTATGGACCTTAAACCTAAAGCAAGAACACTGAAGAAGGAAATAAATAAATGGGAGCGCCTCAAAATTAAACACTTTTGTGCATCAAAGAACTTCATCAAGAAAGTAGAAAGACAGCCTACACAATGGGAGACAATATTTGGAAACCAGATATCAGATAAAGGTCTAGTATCCAGAATTTATAAAGAGATTATTCATCTCAACAACAAAAAGACAGCCAACCCAATTACAAAATGGGAAAAAGACTTGAACAGACACCTATCAGAAGAGGAAATACAAATGGCCAAAAGGCACATGAAGAGATGCTCAATGTCCCTGGCCATTAGAGAAATGCAAATCAAAACCACAATGAGATATCATCTCACACCCACCAGAATGGCCATTATCAACAAAACAGAAAATGACAAGTGCTGGAGAGGATGCAGAGAAAGAGGCACACTTATCCACTGTTGGTGGGAATGTCAAATGCTGCAACCACTGTGGAAGGCAGTTTGGCGGTTCCTCAAAAAGCTGAATATAGAATTGCCATACGACCCAGCAATACCATTGCTGGGAATCTACTCAAAGGACTTAAGGGCAAAGACACAAATGGACATTTGCACACCAATGTTTATAGCAGCGTTATTTACAATTGCAAAGAGATGGAAACAGCCGAAATCTCCATCAACAGAAGAGTGGCTAAACAAACTGTGGTATATACATACGATGGAATACTATGCAGCTTTAAGACAGGATAAACTTATGAAGCATGTAACAACGTGGATGGACCTAGAGAACATTATGCTGAGTGAGTCTAGCCAAAAACTAAAGGACAAATACTGGATGGTCCCACTGATGTGAACAGACATTCGAGAATAAATTTGGAATGTGTCATTGGTAACAGAGTCCAACAGGAGGTAGAAACAGGGTAAGATAATGGCCAATTGGAGTTGAAGGGATACAGACGGTGTAACAGGACTAGATACAAAAACTCAAAAATGGACAGCACAATAATACCTAATTGTAAAGTAATCATGTTAAAACACTGAATGAAGCTGCATCTGACCTATAGGTTTTTGTTTTGTTTTGTTTTGTTTTGATTTTACTATTATTACTTTTATTTTTTTCTCTATATCAACATTCTATATCTTTTTCGGTTATGTTGCTAGTTCTTCTAAACCGATGCAAATGTACTAAGAAATGATGATCATGCATCTATGCGATGATGTTAAGAATTACTGATTGCATATGTAGAATGGTATGATTTCTAAATGTTGGGTTAATTTCTTTTTTTCCGTTTATTAAAAAAAAGAGAGAGAAGGGGTAATTGGAGCTGAAGGGATACAGACTGTACAACGGGACTGGATATAAAAACTCAGAAATGGACAGCACAATACTACCCAATTGTAATGCAATTATGTTAAAACACTGAATGAAGCTGCATGTGAGGTATAGGCTTTTTTTTTCTTTTTCTTTCTATTATTGTTTTAATTCTTATTCTGTTGTCTTTTTATTTCTTTTTCTAAATCGATGCAAATGTACTAAGAAATGATGAATATGCAACTATGTGATGTTATTAAGAATTACTGATTGTACATGTAGAATGGAATGATTTCTAATTGCTTTGTTAATTCTTTTTTTAATTAATAAAAAAAATGAGGAACTATTAAACTTCCCTACCTGGAGAATTCATGATACTCTCTCAAGCATTAAGGTCCCCAAATTTAATAAACCAAGGCTTTGATCATGACACTTGCCTTTATGAAACATTTCTTTATTGACTAAGTTAAGCTTATTTATAATTATCCCAAAGAATCACCACTAACCACCTTCCCCTCCTGCAGGGAGCCTCTTTCTGATGTGGCCTTCTCTCTTTGAGCCAATTTTGCAAATAAATTCACTGCTCACTCACCCCCCAATGAGCAACATAACTCCCAGGGGTACAAGACTCGGTGACAATATGGGAAATGACTCCCGAAAATGAGCCTGGTTTGGCACTGTGGGATGGAGAGTGCCTTCTTGAATAAAAGGGGGAAAAGAAATAGACCAAAATAAATTTGCAGTGGCTAAGAGAATTCAAATAGAGTTGAGAGGCATGCCAAGCCCCAACCAAGAGTATTCCTGAAAATCCTAGGGAGTGTTAAAGACTCTATCTAAATCTCTTTAAAAGCTTTTCTTAGTAAGTTTATTTTTCACTGAAAATTGAGAGGAAGATCAAGTGAGAGGGAAGAGATACAACTGAGAAATTAGGATGTAACAAATGGCTGAGACTATTAACTCATTATATAGATATTTCTCTTCAATGTCTAGTGTTTTAGAGTAGCCAGAAGAAAACATCCGCAGCTGTTGAATTGTAATTGTTGATGATCAAAACTATATAGCAAAAAAAAAAAATCAGTTGCCTGTATTTGTGTGAATCTTCTTCTGAATGTTTTAATCTTTTTCACTGATGTGTGTATGTGTTTCTGAAAATACTGTACTCTCTTATTTCCCTTATTTAAAATTTATTAATTTTAATGTAAGTATTAATTTTGGGTAGAGTCCAATACAAGTGGACAGTATGACAATAGGGAAAGGGTTATTGGGTGTTTGGGGTTTTCTTTTTTCTCCTTCTTTATTTTTCTGCAGTCATGAAAATATTCTAAAAATGATCATGGTGCTGAATGCACACCTCTGTGACAATACTGTGAACATATTTTGCAGTGTATGGTGCATGAATAGAGCTCAATGAAATTATATTTTAAAAAAGAAATAACAATCATAAATATATATGCACCATCTGGAGTTCCCCAAAGGACATTAGGGAAACCCTAGAGGGAGAAAAGAAACCTCTAAAACATTTATTATAGACTTCAACTGATACCACTTCCCATCAATGGGCAGAGAATCTAGCCAAGGATCACCAAGGAAACAGAGATCTTGAATAACATGATAAATGAACTAGACAACATACATTTATGATCCATTGCACTTACAGCTGCAGGATATGCATTCCTCTCAAGTGCTCGTGGATCATTCTCCAGAGTAGATACATTGTGGCTCACAGCAGGTCTCAGTAAATTTTAATAGATTGATAGTATAGAAAACACTTTCTCAGATCATGATGGAATGCATCTAGGAATCAGTGACAGGTGGAAAACTGGAAAACTTTTTTTAGATATATTGAGGATAAATGATACACTGTTAAACAACCAGAGGGTCAAGAAGGGAATTGCAAGAGAAACCATTAAGTATCTCCACGCAAATAAAAATGAGAACACAACAGAACAAAATGTATAAGATGCAGCGAAGGCAGTACTGAGAGGGAAATTTGAAGCCCAAATGCCAATATAAAAAAGAAGAAGAAGAAGAAAGAGGGTCCCTGGATCAGATAAGCACTGAAATGCAGAGGGTGTCAGCCTTTCCAGAACATCAAATAGTTCCATCCTCCTATCCCATATTATCGACAGCCCCTTCCAACATGAAAAAGTTAGAATGGTCATGACCCTGATACCTCTAAAGAGTGAGAGAAAAATCAAAGGTGATGGTGGAGTTATACAGAGAAAGTCGGGTTTAACAAATGAGTATGAGTACCAAATTATTATATTGACATTTATTTTAGCCTCCAGTACCATAGAGCAGTTAAAAATAAGCACCTAAAATTGGGGAATTGTAACCCTTACCAAACTCTGAAATCTGTTCTACAACTAATTGTTGCGATGTAGTTTGAAATGTACTGCTTTTTTGTATATATGTTATTTTTCATAAAAAAGAAAAATAGAAGGAACAGTATAATAGAGAAGATGGGATTTAACAAAGGAATACGACTGCTGAATTAATATACTGATATTTCTTTTCGTCTCTGGAGTCTTGGAGCAGCTAGAAGAAAAAATGAAAAATCATGGAGCTGTAACCCACAACAAACTTTAAAATCTGTTGTATAACTTCTTGTTGAAATGTACTTGGAAAGGTATTGCTTTTTTGTATATATGTTATTTTTCACAATAAAAAAACCTTTAAAAAGGAAGAAAGAACAAAGACAGAGACCTAACTGCAGGCCGGAGGAACTGGTGAAATAAAAGAACAGCAAATTAACCCAAAAGTGAAGAGAAGGATGGAAATCACAAATATTAGAGCAGAAGTCAATGAAATTGAGAACAACAAAGAATCAACAAAATCAGAAGAAAATAAATAAAATAGATGGACCCTTAATTAGAATTACAAAGAAAAAAAATAGATAGCATGCAAATAAGCAAAATTAGAATTCAGAGGATGGACATTACTACTGACACACAGAAATAAAAAAGTTATTAAGAGGATACTATGAGCAACTGTATGCCAAAAATCTAGACAAATTCCTAGAAACATCTGATCAACCAACACTGATTTGAATAAGAAATAGAAAACCTCAACTAACCAGTCACAATAAACAGACTAATTCCATTATCAAAAGACTCCCAAGAAAGAAAGGTTCAAGACAAGACAGCTTCACATGTGACTACTACCAAGAATTCCAGGAAGAATTATTAACAATTCTGCTCAAAGTCTTCCAAAATATTGAATAGGTGGTAAAGCTAACTAACTCAATCCATGAAACCGATGTCACCCTAATACAAAAGCCAGACAAAAATACTGCATGCAAAGACAATTACAGACCAATCTCTCTAAGGAATATAGATTTTAAAATCCTTGCAAGTACATTTCAACAGCACATTAAAGGAATTGTACAACATGACTGTGTAGGTTTTATTCCATGCATGCAAAAATGGCCCAACATAACACAATAAATTAATGCAATAAACAATATCAACCAATTGAAGGAGAAAAACCACATGATCATCTCAATTGATGTAGAAAAGGTATTTGACAAAATTCAATATCCACTTTTTTTTTAAGATTATTTTAAATTTATTTTTTTACATGGACAGGCACCGGGAATCAAACCCTGGCCTCCGTCATGGTCGGCGAGAACTGTGCTTACTGAGTCAGCACAGCCCACCCTCAGCATCCACTCTTGATGAAGGCACTTCAAAAGGTAGGAAAAGAAGGAAACTTCCTCAACATGAGAAAGGGAATATATGAAAAAAACACACAGCTAATATCACACTCAATGGGAAAAGACAAGGTTTTTCCTCTGATATCTGGGAAAAGACCAGGGTATCTATTGTCACCATTGTTATTCAGCATTATGCTGGAAGTTCTAGCTGGAACAATTAGACAAAGAAAAAGAAATAAAAGGCATCCAAATTGGAAAGGAAGAAATAAAACATTCACTGTTTGCAGGTGACATGATCCTATATGTAGAAAGACCCAAAAATCAACAACAAGGCTCCTAGAGCTAATAAGCTCAGCAAAGTGGCAGCATACAAGATCAATGTGCAAAAATGAGCAGTGTTCTTATACTCTAGTAAGGTGCAACTGAGGAGGAAAACTTCCATTTACAATAGCAATTGAATTTAATCAAGGATGTAATGGACCTATACATAGAAAACTTACAAGACTTTGGAAAAAGAAATAGAAGAAGACACAAATAAATGGAAGGACATCTTGTGTTCATGGATTGGAAGAGTAAATATGTTTAAGATGTCAATTCTACCCAAAATAATTTATAGATTAAGCACAATACCAATCAGAATCCCAACAACTTACTTTGCAGAAATAGAAAAATCAATAATCAAATTTATTTGGAAGGGCAGGGTCCCGAATAACTAAAAACATCTTAAGAAGGAAAAATTAAGTTGGGCATCTCATATTTCCTGGCTTTAAAGCATAATGTAAATATACAGTGATCAAAACAACATGGTACTGGCATAAAGATAGATATACTGACCAATGGAATCGAATTGACCCCTCAGAAAGAGACCCTTTAATCTATGGACAATTAATTTTTGACAAGGAAGCCAAGTTTCCTCAACTGGGACAGTACAGCCTTATCAACAAATGGTGCTGGAAGAACTGGATACCCATATCCAAATGAATGAAAGAGGATCCCTATACAAAAACTAAACTCAAAATGGGTCAAAGACCTAAGCATTTTTTCTAAGAGCTTGAAATTCTTAGAAGAAAATATGGGGATATATCTTAAAGATCTTCCGGTAGGAGATGGTTTCCTAGGCCGCACACTGGAGGCACAAGCAATGAAAGAAGAAATAGATACATCAATGGCCACAAAATTGAGTACTTTCAGTCATTAAAGGAATTTGTCAAGGAAGTAAAAAGACATCCTAAGCAATGCAGAAAATATTAGGCAACCACATAGCTGAAAAAGGTTTGATATCCAGAATACATACAAAAATTCTACAACTTTCAGCAACAATAAGACAAACAACACAGTTTATAAATGGGCAAAAGATATGAAAAGACACTTTCCACAGAGGAAATACAAATGGCTAACAGGTATATAAAAAGATGCTCACTTTCACTAACTATTAGGGAAATGCAAATAAAACCACAATGAGATACTATCTCACACCTACAAGTATGGCCATTGTCAAAAACACAGAAAACTACAAGAGCAAGAGAGGGTATGGAGATATAGTTACACTTATCCACTGTTGCTGGTAATGCAGAATGTTTGTAACTTTAGAAGGCAATTTGGCAGTTCCTCAGGAAACAAGTTATAGAATAGCCATATGATCCAACAATCCCATATGCCAGAAATGGAAGAGCTTTTAAAAAGGGAATTTAATAAGTTATGAGTTTACAGTTCTAAGCCTATGAAAATGTCCAAACTAAGGCATCCAGGGAAATATACCTTAATTCAAGAAAGGCCAGTGTGTCTGGAACACCTCCATCAGCTGGGGAAGGCACATGGTTGACATCTGCTGGTCCCTTGCTCCTGAACTCCATTCTTTTCAGCCTCTGTTCCCATGGGGGTTCCTCATGCCACCTCTCTGAGACTGGCTTTCATCTTTTGGCTTCCCTTGGCTCTCCCCAGGTCCTGGCTTGCTTAACAGTTCATGGGGAACCACACGGTACTGTTTGCTGGGCACCAAGTATCTTCAAACATCCATGTCTCTGTTCTCTAAATGTCATCATCTGTGTCAGCTTTCAGTTCTCTCCAAAATGTTTCCTCTTTTATAGGATTCCAGTAAACTAATCAAGACTCACCTGGAATGGGTGGGGGTCACATCTCTATGTAATCAAAAGGTCATGCCCACAATTGGGTGTACCACATCTCTGTGGAGATAACCTAATCAAAAGTTTCCTCCTGCAATTTTGAATCAGGATTAAAAGAAATGGCTGCCCCCACATTATGGGATCAGGATTAAAACATGGCTTTTCTGGGGGTATATAATAGATTCAAACTGGTAGCGAGGCCCTTCAGCCAAAAAGCCAATCTTTTTGATCCCAAAAGATTGAGGATCATGATCTTAGGCCAACCTACACCAATAGTCTAAAAATGTGCCCAGTAGAACACCCTGTGGTAATTAGTTACAGGTGCCAACTTGGCCAGGTGGATGATGCCCTGTTGTTCTGTTTCTGTGGACTTAAATCATCGGTATGTAAAACTCACCTATGGCTGATTACATTGGCTGTCAGCTAAGGAGGGTGTCCTCCACAATGACTTAGTTTTAATTTAAGTAGCTGGAGGCTTAAAAGAGAAAGGTTGGAAGGAAGGTCAATGCAGCACAGCCTAAACAGCTCTGCACACCTCATCTCAGCACTTGCAGCTCAGCCCAGACATCTGGAGATGCAGAAAGGAATTGCCCCAGAGAAAGCTGTTGGAACCCAGAAGCCAGGGGAGAAGGCTAGCAGACATTGCCATGTGCCTTCCCATGTGATGGAGGAAATCAGATGAAAACCAGCTGCCTTTCCTATGAAGATCTAGAACTATTTAACTAAATAAATCTTCTTGTTAAAAGCCTACATTTAGGTATTGATTATGGCTACTACATCCATATTGCCTGTGCTACCACAGCTGACTAGAGAAGTTGAAACAGAGACCCTACCATGGGCAAAACAATGAAATGCATACTAAATGCTAATTAAAGATTTATGATCTTAAAATTACCAGAAAAGTGTACCAAGTCCTGAATATAGTGATAAATGAATGGGAATGAAAAATCGCATATCACCTTTCAATAATAGGATCAAAGCAGCAATTCTTCCAAAAATAAATTTATAAAAGTAATACAATCCCAAACAGAAACCAAATTTTTAAATTTGAAAAAATATTTTTCACCATTTATATGGGAAAAATAAATGTGCAAAAGCAGTCAAAGAAAAATATGGAAAAATTAATGCAGAAAGTCCTTCTACCAGATTTAAGGTATACACAAAAAGAAAAAGACATCAGTAGAAAGTAGGGTAGTGATTAAAGCTAAGATGTCCCAGGAGAAATAAGTAAACCACCCTTTTCTCATGCACTGTGAGTGCCAATGAGGAAATTCAGCTCTGATTGTCCTGGACCCATATAATAAACCAAGGGGGTAGGAGACTGATCACCAGGCAGTCACTGCAATCACTGGAAAAACGAGTTGGGCCAAATCCACACCCTTGGTGACATCACTTGGCTAAGAGATGAGCCCATCTACTAGACTCACAAAATACTGAAGACCCAGATTAATACAGTCTTGTCTGACCTTCACCTGAGAGCATTCTTCCTGAATCAGGAATAGAAGTCTTGTGTGTTGGAGTGCTACGTCAGGATGACTGTACACACAGTGACAGCAAAGGAACTATTTTTTAAACATGAAAAGCTGTGCAGCTGAAATGCTGAATCTTTGCTTTTTCCTCAGATGCAGAGCAGTGTGTCCAATGCCCAGCTCAAGATTATCCAAACAGTGAGCAAAATTGTTGCCTCCCGAAGGTCACAGTGACCTCCTGTCCTTTGAGGATTCAGTGGAGAGGTCTCGAGCTTGCCCAGCTCTGTGCTCCTGGTCGTTACTGCTGTGGTTTTGTGGGTCTTTATGAAGCACCGAGACACTCTCCCCATCAAGGCCAATAACAGAGCTCTCAGCTACCTCCTGCTTGTCTCCCTCCTCCCGTGCTTATTCTGCTCCTTACTCTTCATTGGCCATCCTAGCACAGCCACCTGCATCCTCCAAGTCACCTTGGCAGTTGTATTCATTGTGGCTGTTTCCACTGTGTTGGCCAAAACCATTACTGTGATTCTGGCATTCCAGGCCATGGAACCAGAAGAACAATGAGGAGGCTACTGGCATCGGGGTTTCCAAGCAGATGTCATTCCCGTCTGCCTCCTGACCCAAGTGATTACCTGTGGAATCTGGCTGGGAATCTTTCCCTTTTCATTGACATAGACACACACTCTGGGCATGACCACACCATCATCGAGTGCAGCAGGGGCTCCATCACTGCCTTCTACTGTGTCCTGGGGTACCTGGGATGCTTGGCCCTGGGGAGTTTCACCGTAGCTTTCATGGCCAGGAACCTGCCCGACACCTTCAATGAAGCCAAGTTCTTGACCTTCAGCATGCTGGTGTTCTGCAGTGTTTGGGTCACTTTCCTCCCCAGCTACCACAGCACCAAGAGGAAGGTCATGGTGGCCGTGGAGACCTTCTCCATCTTGGCCTCCAGCGCTGGATTGCCGGGCTGCATCTTTGCCCCCAAGTGCTATATTATTCTGATAAGACCTGATAAGATTTATTTGATAGGATTAAGGGTTAAAATGAATTCCAGGAGGAATTAAGCCCTCTAAGGTTAATCCTATTAGTCTCTGTCATATTTTTATGGTTTTGAACAATAAACGTCCCTGGATTTTGCATCCAAGTACTACAAAAGAGCAGAAACTACTTTAAATATTTTTAACCAAGATTCCTTCTCATTTTTAAGAGTCCATGTGTGCAACTCCCTTACCCTTCAAAAATCACAATAAGGAACATTATCTTGGATTCATAGCTATCTCAAAATAGTTGCTGTAAAATTTTCTGTATTTTCATCTATCCACTCCCAGACACTATAAAAATTCATATTTTTGTAAATCTAGCACACCTGCATTATTTCCTGTTTTCTCCTGAGTCCTTTAGAGCTTTTTATTATTTTAAGATTCATAATATATTAGGAATTTTTCATGAATGCATGCGGTAATTAGTCAATGTAAGTGTTCTACTAATGTGCAATCCATTATCCACAAATGTCTTCTTATGTCGCTATTGTCCAACTGCTGTGCAGTGTTCTCATCATGGCATACTATGTTTTCAGTATACATAGAAATGTTTGTTAACTCTGGGTGATTGGTCATCAGCTCGTAGCTTTTTGCTTTTGTGCTCACATTTTTGTTCCAAATCCAGACTGAGAAAAATGGTTTATCTAAATATACCTAAACTTCTAAAATTTGCAAATGCTCTCTCCATAGCCCCTGGTCACCTCTAATCTACACTCTCTATCCCTGGGAATTTGCTGTCACAGGATATTCGACATAAGGAGGATCATAAAGCATTTGTCTTTTTGTGATTTGTTTATATCATTCATTATAATATTTTCTAAGTTCATCCATGTTTAACATGAATCAGAACTTTATTCTTTTTAATGCATAGGTAATATTCTATGGTACATAGCACATTTTGTTTATCCATTCATTTGTTCTTAATGCATGGGTGTGTCGACTTTGGGCTCATGTGTATAATGCTGCAATGAACACTGGCATAGAAGACTCCGTTTCAGTCCTTGATTTCCATTGTATTGGGTATAGACTTAGAAGTGGGACTGCGAGGTCATATGGTAATTCTAACTTCTCCTTTCTCAGGAACCACCCACCAATCATACACAAGGGCTGCAGTTTTTCTGACCCCTCTCCAACACTTCTTATATCCATTATTTTTAGAGCAATCCTTGTGGGTGTGTAGTATTATCTCCTTTGTTTTTTTAATAGAGGAATGAATTTATTTTTAATGTGAAAAGCAAGGAACTTATTTTACCATAACGTATTGACCATAACATTATAAACAAGGTATTATTGAATTTAATTGCATGGTTAAAAAGTTGAACTCATTAAAAGACCCAATTTAGCTTCATAATATAAAATAATGCACCTGACTGAATTTTCACCTTTTCACAATGCTTTACCAGGTCTTGTGGGCTAAGACAGAATAATGTTAGGATTGGAGAATCCAGACACATAGCTAATGTGAAGATTGAACTAATGGCTCAGACTCCAGAAACAAAACAGATATCTAATGCAACATGATAAATTGAATATCCAATGCCTCACTGGGTTTCTGTTTTGTTTTGTAAGCTGTACAGTGGGGGTCACATATCATTCTTTTTCCATGTGTGTACTCTGTTCTTGCAGAACCATTTGTTGAATTTTTGTTTTGTTTGGCTTAGTTTGGTTTGCTTTTGTTTGTTTGTTTTGGAAAGTGCATGGGCCAGGAATCGAACCCAGATCTCCCTCATGGCAGATAAGAATTCTACCACAGAACTACCCTTGCACCCACCCTGCCTTTTTTTTTTTTTTTTTTTTTGGCATGGGCAGGCATCAGGTATTGATCCTGGGTCTCCAGCATGGCAGGTAAGAATTCTGCCACTGAGCCACCATTGCCTGCCTCCTGCCATTTGGTTTTGATATACATTTAGATAATGGCTAATGATAGTGAGTAACTTTTCAGTTGCTTATTGACCATTTGTATATCATCCTGAAGAAGTGTCTATTGAAACCCTTTTTCCATTTTTTTCAGAAAGCAGTATAATTCACCCTGTGACTCTAGTTTAAGAGATTAATATAGTGATCATGAAGCTGCTATATACTGAAGAACTTTATGAAAAAAAAATGACCAGAGATTGAGAGGCTTGATCTTTTTTTCAGCTGTTGCATTTTAGGCTTGTAGTGAATTTATACAGCAGTAAACAAAATAGGTTTTTAATCATAAAATTACTCAATGTAGAGAAACGTGAAAATGGTCCTTTTAGTACCTCACCATTTTTTAAGTTAAACACATACATTTCTTTCTTCTTTTTAAAAATTTGATTTGTTTATTTTACCAGCAGTTATGGCCTATCTCTTCTATTGGGGAGATTTTCCTAAATGATAAAAATATAATGATGACTTAGAAATATCCTTTGTTCCCAAGAGCTCAGAGTTTTTCTCTTGAAAATTAAATTTTGTGAGACTCATTTTTAAATAATTCAACAAATATTTGGTAAACACTTACTATGTAAGTGGAAATTGGAGCTGAACTAGGACAATTAAAGATACTATACAACTGGGAAGCTGTATGAATTTTAGTTGGAGAAGATGCAAGAGATGAAGGTACATGAGACAAAGCAGAGGGAAAGGGAGAAGACAAGAGGAAGGGGAAGAGCAAAGAGGGAACAAAGTGTCAAACTTCTTTGTTTTGTTTTCATTTTATCTCATATTTCAGTCCATAGCCTCAGGTGCCCTATTTGCAGGGTAAGAGTATTTTCATGGTTCCTAACCACCTCCCTTAGCAGGAAACAAGCACAAGCATGTAACTTTTCATAATTACTGTCCGCATGTATAAGGAACTTTTATTTTTACTTTCTTTTTTTCACTCATTTATGGTTACAACTCAAAATTTCCCATTTTAACTATTTTCAGATATACAGATAATTAATTACATTCGCAATTAGGTAGTTTAAAGTGACACTGTATATAATACAGTACGGATAATGATTTGTATAGCTCCTTCTGCCTCTTGTAATGGACTTGCAAGCACCTTAGAAGATTTACACGTCACAAAGAAATTGAGTTTTGGAGAAAAATTAGCTCCAGCTGGAAAAATGATGGGGTTTCACACACACTCTGTACTTCTAAATTCAAATGAACACCAACAGCATTCATCCATCCATGATTCAAATTATCGTTAAAAACACACATTTCCATTTATGTTTAAAACAAAAATGCATTTCACAGCACCACTTGCTGAAATACTCTGGGATAAAAATGACCAACTCAGGAACAACAAGTATGTCCAGTGCTCAGATTGTGAGTTATGATTACCGTTTACAAGTAAGGGAATCAGGATGCCATGGAGAAATAGCTGAATCCAGACATGGGGCAGGAACGAGCTTGAAATTCTTTCATATCAGAAGAACACTCTCATTAGTTATAGAGGTCGTGTTTAAGGATTTAGGAGCCAAACTGAAGGGACCACCCTCTGGCCAGAAATGGAACAAATGATCCTGAGAAACAATACCATTTCCCTTGAATTGAAACACGTGTTATAATATAAAACCCATGAATTTATTACAATATATCAGAAAATAGTTTTAAAGACCACCTTTGAAAGATACTGAGAAGCAACTAAATATGTGGATAAATTCTTAGTAAAAGTTCTGAATCCAGTGTTTACTGAAATTTCTTGTGTACACTGTATCTCAAGGTAATGAGGAAGTTTATGATACTTTTATATTTCCATAACAGTATGAACAATGTCAACACCTTTGAAGCATTCTTGTCAACAATAAAAGAAGAATCACATCAAGGATGTAGATTTAACTATAATTTCACAGAAAATTCAGAGTGACATAATATGATTGGTCATTTCCAGACCAAGAATTCTACTGTAAAAAGAACTCAATTTATTCAGCAATTAAATTGCAAGTAAGACAAATTGTTGATAAGAGAGGAACTACGATTAAAGAAGACACAAGAATGGAAATAAATGTTTGATTTTTTCCTATTCTTCCATATTTCTTAGCTTTCCCAAATGTCAATTGTTTCTTTGCATGAAATAAATTGTCATATTTTTATTATGATAATACATGGAGGCAACAATGCAGAAAAGAAAAAGAAAATACTCTGAGTAAACACAATGGAAGGAACTTTTCCTTAAAGTTTTTAAACATTTGCACATCAATTTAATAAATGTACTCGATGATAAGAGGGCATATAGAAATTCACAGGCCAGTTATTCACCAAGAATTAGCAAAACTAATAACATTTCATAATAATAAAATAACAATATCAAAACTTATAGAATGCTTTCTAAATGACAGAATCTCCTCTAAACACATTATATATTTTTATGCATTTAGACCACCAAAAATAAACTTACGCACTATAAGATATTTTTTAGAAAACTTTCTTATTAATGAACTACATACTGTGAATTTCTCCCATTTTTTTCTTGGAAGTTTCAACCAAGATAATATTTCTCTAACTCTCTTACTAATTCTGTGAACTGCAAAATATGTTCTAATGCATTCTATTCCTTAAACCAGATTGCAAGGATACATATTTGGAGAGGGATAATCATATCACATACACCCAAAATTGAAAGATCTTCCCTCAGATACCTGCAATAAACTAGATTGCATTAATTAATATAACCCAGGACCCATTCAAGAAGAGCATGAGTTTGGAAAAATATTGCTCCCAATAAGATAAAGTGAAATAGTCTGAAAAATACCTGTTCAAATTATTCTTGAACTTACTGATGACAGTTGGACAACCAACTGGCCCAAAATCCATGGAGAGAAGAGACATGAATATTGGTTTACTTGGGCAAGAGGTGAGACGTCTCCCATAAGGAAAGTTCACCTAGGGTCATTAACAAATTGGTGAAGAATGAACAAACACAGAAGAGGATAGCGAGCCACTGAGATTTCAACTATAGGGAAATGTACACTGTCTTGTACAATTTTCTCTATAAATCCTATCAGGTGTTCACAGAAAAGAATGGGGAATTCCTACACAACCCCTCTTAGGGTGTAGAAATGAGAGAAGAAAATAAAATCTACTCTGGGTCTTTCACAACTAAGAAAAAAAAAGCCTGTTTGCAATGAGGAGGGCAACAAATGCTGTCACCTTCAGGGCACTGATGAAAACCCAACAAACTGAGAGAAACAACAGGAAAGAAAAAACTTCCTCTCTGTGGGAGAGGCAGAAATCCATGCACAACCTAAGCTAACACCTGGAGTGGGCAAGGACTGCATTATTAACTCACTTCTCAGAACCAGGACATGGTGCCTCTCAAAGACTAAGGTTTATCAGACCAACAGTGAACATACCTTTCGAGAAGCACAGTGCTCACCTTCTCATTAACAAGCTTTGAGTTAAAAGTTTTGGAGGACAAACCTCTCTGATGCACCAAACTAAGGACAAGACAAAAACTGAAATTGGATCAGACATTGATAAAAGACGCTCTGCCACACCAACAAGCCACCTGAAAAACTCTGAATTTTTGTAGGTATTTGAAGCATGTGTGCTTTGAGGGTAGCTTTGGCTCAAATCCAGGACAAAACTTGATCATAATATTTCTGAATCCTACCCTGCTGAAAAGAAGCAAAGTCATGCCAACTTCCAGGCATATCTCTACCTAGTTTGGTCTCTACACAAGATGCCCACTTTCAATGACAAAAGATTGGAAGTCTACTAAAGAGTCAGTTCGGGAACCTCCCTCACATCCGAAACCCCACAACTGCTTTTGCATCTCAAGCGCATTCAACTACTCAGGATATGATGACCCACAGTGGCAAATGGGTAGAACATGGTCACTCAAGTGTGGTTCCTTAAGAACTGACCCAATTGCAGCAAGTCACAACCACATAGTATGGCTGTCCTGAGTTTGCCTCAACACTGGTGTTTTGAGATTCCACCTTTTTGTCGACTCTATTTTTGGAAAATAATTGTGTATATGTTGGTTGTGAATGCTGCAGTATTTATCCATCATTTATTGATGAGCATTTGGCTAATTTTCAGCATGGAAGACCTTAAGACTCCAAGTTGCTGTGACCACACTAGGATGTGCCTCTAATGCACACAAAGAAACAATTCTCTTGGGAATATTTGCTTGCAGGACAGTGGTAAAATGTGTACATTCAGTCTTAATAGATTCTATAAAGGGATCATAATGTTTATTAATGTTTATTTAGGAATCACTGTTTTTGTGTGCATGTGCTTTCTTATTAATTAGTTTTTTCTACTAACATATATACAGAGTAAACTGCTTTGTTTCGATAAACACTTACTAGTGACTGACAAACCTTTCTTACCCCCCACTGAAATATTCATAATATTGTTTAAAATATTGTTTAACTTACTGTCCTTTTGGGATTTGATCTTACTTGCTTCTTATTGAGATTATTTGTATTCATCACTTTTAAGAGTATATTTAAATACCAATAGGCTTTAAAATTTATTTATTAAGTGTTATAGTTTTCTGTTGATTGATATATTGATTTCTGCATGCAATTTTTCCAGTATAGTTTTTTTAAACATAGTTCATTTATTTTTTTCTTAATATTATGTCAAGGAATTATTTCAAGCATAAGATTTAGGAAGTGTGCTTTTCTCATCTTGCATCTTTTAATAACAATCATTTGGAGATGTGGGGACCACTGTATTTTATGATTAGGTTATATACTTTGAGATAAGAAATAATGATATTTTTCAATTTCTCTATACTCTGTTATATTCCTACATTATATATGAAAAATGTTCAGCTTAAGAAAACCATGGCCCATACACATCACTCAGGGATATTGAAAACAAAATAGAAATACATTCTGACTATCGTAAAGAATATGATCTGACTAAGAAATTATGGTGCTCTTATGTCCTTATATTAAAATACCTGTTGAGTGAACAGGCCCAGAGAATGATTTGCAGTCTTTCTTGAATGGGATATTGAATTGCAATAGACCCCTAACATAGTGCTACCAATTTAAACTCCACTAACCTTGCATAAATGATCTCATCACCCATACCTTACCAGAATTTGATATTGCTACTTTTAACTGTAGCTAAAATATGTACATATTTTAATTGAGCAATTGGTTTTGATCTTTACTGTAGTCTTCATTTAAATTATAACCCATTTTCCAGTTGGTGTTCATCAGATATTTCCCTTGTTAGAATTACATATGTTTTGGATTGATGTCCTTTACTGACATATGTAATGTACATAACACCTTCCACTGTGTGGTTTTTCCACTCCCTCTCTATTAATGGTATTTCTTTAATATGTCTTAAAGTGGTGTTGCTCCTTATATATCTTAGTCTGATACATGTTTCTTTACAAGTAATGTTTTACTGTATTGAAAGTATGAATGTTCTACTGCTGATGAGGAAGCTGCTCTTTTATCTTCTTAACTAAAACTTTTCTGGCTTTATTATTAGAAATGAAATTAAGAATGTAAGAAATTAAGACGAGGTTAATTGCAAAAAGAAGCTCATGACTTCACATGATAAGTCAAGAACAAATATCCCAACAATTCACAGCATGCAAAATATTGGAAAGTTTAGCACTGCGTTCAAAATAGAAATGGGATGTTGTTAAAAGAATAGGAGAGGGTGGGTCCAGATGTCTCAGTGGCAGAGTTCTCACCTGCCATGCTGGAGACCCGGGCTCAATTCCAGGTGCCTGCCCATGCCAAAAAAAAAAAAAAAAAGACTAGGAGAGATCCGTTATGGAACTTATGGAATAGTAATGATCAGAAGTGAAAATGCACAAGCATATTCCACATTGATGAAAGACAACAACCCACAAACATAATAAACTCAATGTACCATAAGCAACATCAATATCTAGGAAACTATCATGAGCCACACCATGGCTTGAAAACCAAAAGTACTGAGAAAATCTTAAGAAAATCCAGAAGCAAAGATGCAAGAAAATTGTGACAGCAGATGTCACAACATAAATAAAATAAGCAAGAATTCAAAGTGGTGCCATTCATAAAGTATGCAAAGAGCCTCACAGCTCAGGAATCTAATGTCAGCACCAATATTGCCCCCAAAATAAAGATGTGCTCAGAGATTTACGAATGGAAACATTTCCTTGTTAACAAACTTATTATGGAAAAAAGTACTAGACTGAATTACTAGGGTTCAAAATCAAAGGATCTCAGATTGAAAACTGGAAATGCAGGAAAACTGAAGACCCCAGAATATCAAATAAATATAAAAGAATATTGTTTTGTGAAGCATTAATAGAAATGTCTTATGGAGATATTCACATACGTAGATTTAAAATGCATGGCAAGAATGAAAAAGGGAGGAAGGGAAAAAGCAGTATTAATGGTGTACTAAGTTACTAACCCTTGTGAGAGGTCAAAAGTCGATTATATATGTTAGATTAAACCAAGGCTGCATGATTTAATCATCATTGTAGCTGAGGGCAGAACTGGGTGTGTCCTCTGTATTGTGGGCTGATTAGATTACAGATTCTCTCCATAAAGAGGAATCAGAGGAGGAAGTCAGGGCATTTTCCAGCAGGAGTCTGGCTTTCTGCATCTCAGGACTTCAATGGAGACAGACGACTCTGGCACCGTGGAGGATCCTGCCTCCACAAGTGTCCCCAGGCAGCCTGTCCTGGTGAGCAATGAATCCACACGGCACCAAGGGGTCACTTAAATTCATTTCCATCTGCAAAATTTCTTGCTAGTGTATACTTCTTTAGATGAGTCAATAACATATAAAAAGTTGTTTATAGGGCTTTGATGTTTGTCAGTAAGATGGAAAGTATTTGCACATTTTAGAATATGAAACATTCTCCAGTATCTAGATCAGATTATTTTTTACAGCCATCATATCTATAAATGAGATGCAGAATTTAGCACTGCATTGTTCAAATAATTCTTTTTTTGTGGAAATTATACTTTTACCCCATATGCATTCAGCCTATTTTATTCTATTCATATCAAAATATCACATCATCAGTGCGCTGGTTTGTAAGGATTTATGTTCCCCAGAAAATCCATGTTTTAAAAAACCAAAATCTCATTTCATAAAGGCAGAATAATCCCTATTCAATACTATATGTTTGAAACTGTAGTCAGATCATCTCCCTGGAAATGTGATTTAATCGAGTGGTTGTTAAACTGGATTAGGTGATGACATGTCTCCACCCATTTGGACATGACATTGTAGATGACAGACTGGGTTGATAGTACAAACATAAGAATGTTCTTTCATGAATTATAAGTGTATGGTCTGACATTAGTATAAATAATTAATAATAGGGTTATAAATGGGGATCAAGACACCTAATGTAAACTATGAACTATATTTAATAATAGTATTTTTGTGTGAAAAATAACATATATATACAAAAAAGCAATAAATTTTAAAGCACAGTACAAAAATTAGTCGTAGAACAGAGTTCAGAGTTTGGTATGGGTTATATTTCCACAATTTGGGGTTTTTACTTCTAGCTGCTCTAAGATACTGGAAATTAAAGGAAATATCAATTTGATGATTTGGCAATCATATTGGTTCATTAAACCCTAAATTCTCTGTACAACTCAACCATTACCTTTGATCTCTCTATCCCATTCACTAGGGGTATTTGGACTATGCCCCTTCTAACTTTTTCATATTGTTAGGGGCTGTCAATAATATGGGGTAGAGAGATGGAACTAGCTGATGTTCTGGAGAATCTGTGCCTTCTAGGTTTCAGGACTTCTTTGGTCCAGGGACCCATCTAGAGTTTGTAGGTTTCTGGAAAATTACCCTAGTTCATGGAACTTTTGTGAGATCTTACGTATTGTCCTGAGTGTTCTTTAGGATTGGCTGGAATGGTTTTGGTTGGGGTTTGGCAACTTATGATAGGTAGCAATGTCTAACAAAAGCTTGCATAAGAGTGACTTCCAGAGTAGCCACTCAACTCTATTCGAACTCTCTCAGCCACTGATAACTTAGTTACACTTCTTTTCCGCCTTTTGGTCAGGATGGAATTGTTGATCCCATGGTGCCAGGGTCGGACTCATGCCTGGGAGTCATCTCCCATGCTGCTTGGGACACTTTCACCCCTGGATGTCATGTCCCATGAAGAGGGATAGGCAATGATTTAATTTCCAGAGTTGGGCTTAGAGAGAGAGTGAGGCCACATCTGAGCAACAAAAGAGGTCCTTCAGAAGTAACTCTTAGGCATACCTATAGGTAGGCTAAGCTTCTCCACTATATATGTAAGTTTCATGAGAGTAGCCCTCAAGATCAAAGGCTTGGTCTATTGATTTGGGTATCTCTATTGTATGACACAGTATCAGGGGATTCCCTGATGGCAAAGTTTAAAAATCGTATTTTAATACTCTTTCATCAATTGTTACAAAGGTACCACACTAATGCAAAGTGTTAATAATGGGGGGCCAGGATATGAGAATGCTATATTCTTTACATGACACGTGTAAATATACAAACTCTCTAAATAATTATTCCATACGTGTCCATGTGTGTGTGAGGATGGCAGCTTTGGGATGGGTGGTGAATGGAGGAAATCCCTGCCCCCTACCCAGATACTTTGGTGGCACTAAAGACTACGCTGCAATATCTGACTTCATGTCAGCCTACCATGCCAGTGGGGGAGGGGCATGAGCCTCCACAGCCTGGAAGAATTTTCTTACTATTCTGCCTCAGACTTCAAATCATTCCTGGCTGGTGTACAAGGTGCATCTGGATGCAGTTGTCTCCAAACAGTTGTTCCAGAGAATTCCTCACTATCAACTAGCTGCCCTAAAGGATGAACTAAATCCCACATCTCCCTACAACACAATCTTGACCCCTACACAATAAAATGTTATTGAATTAAAATTTATGCATTGACTGGAAAGTTTGCAGGGATGGTTATGAATCTCCACATTTCTCTGAATTCATATCTTTTCAATATGACTTTGAAGATCCACCTGTGAAGATGCAAAGTGTCCTGCTTCCTTTGGAGTTCTGGAATTTAAAAATTTCTGTGCCTCATCCAGTAGGATATAGAGGAAGTCAAGTTTTGCCTAAAAGAGGCAATGGCACATTTCTTCTGCTCTCTCTTGAAACACAGAGTCTGCCAATTGAACAACTCCATAGAAGTCTACTGCAGAATGAGAGGAGACATGCAATAAAAGTTGTGCATCTCAGAGAAACCAGTCTTGGTAAGCCAAGAGCCAGCTGAACCCAAACAAGTATGGGAGCTCAGCCAAGGGGAGCAGAGCCATGATGAAGGGATCAGCAGCATTCCAAGAGTGCAAAAGAAGAAGCTGCAAGATCCCTTAACACTTTGGCTCAGATAGTTCATCTAATCTGTTCTGAAAACTTCATCAAGGCTTTAGTGATGGGTTTTATAGCTGGTCTGTTGGGTGGAGGTCCTCTTGCTGGGATACTTTGTCCTTCCTCTAAGATTGATTCTTCCACACATGTAATATCATCAGACTGGGGTAAAGCTAAATGCATTTTTTAAGAATGTACTTATATAAAACATCCAGTTCATGTGGAAATAAACCTACAGACCTCCAAAGACCAAAAACCTTTAAAAGTTTTTTTTTTAATTATCCAACACACAATATTGACCTAAATATTGGGACAAGTGTCTCTCTCAGTGAATCAGGGAATCAGCAGACCATGACAAAATATGCACAATACAAAAATAAATAGCATCCTGCTTTCCCATATTGGTCAGGAACGTTTACATGGCTTTGCAGCAGGAGCAAAGAATCTCTGAGACTGCATGCCACATGCTGGTGGAGACTGACATGGGTACCAGGAGCTGCATGGAAGGCAGCAGAGCAAGTTACCTGAGTGCCAGCTGGTTGAAAAGCGCATGTAGGCAATCAGTTGGTGCCCAGTCATTACTACAGAAGAGTTAAGTCAGTCCCCCTTGGTGCAGAGAAAGACAGAGACTTTGGCAGCTGTGTGCACTCCTCTATGAAGTGCATTCTAGGGCCCTGCGAATGGCTTCAGCTCTTGGACTGCATAAAGGAAGCACTGTGAAGGATTGGGGATAGGAGTAGCCATGGGTGAGGATCACGTCCCCAAACTCTCCATATTCCAGACCTCATGTGCAGCTTTGCATTTCCTTGGGGGTTATAGTTTCTCCTTGGACTGGCTCTGATCCAGAGGAAGGGTCGGGGGCATGTGTGATGGCAGCCCTTCCTGGGATGTTATGGGAGCCAGGGTCTTTGGGAACGAGAACTGTGACTGCACGGGGTGCATCTGCGTTCCTGATGGTAAGTAAATTTCCTGGAAAGGTCCCCTTATCCCACTTCCAGTGCCAATCCGCTCCATCATTACAGTCTGAAAGTGTCCCAGGCTTCTTCCTAGCAGTGGCAGATGGGGTTCTCCTCTGGAAGTCTGTTGGGTTGGGCAGCCACTGGATGGTGAAGGAGATGAGTGGCCACAGGGGAAGAGTCAGCCCTGAGCTGGACATGACTGGGTGGCCACTGAGGTGTATAACGAGGTCCTTTTTGTAGCATTACACCATGGGGTGGGAAAGGAGATAAACCAAAACCTATCCTTGAATTCAGAGATGGAAGAGTTCCATAAAGATATTCGTTGGTTGACAAAGAACTTTGCCATTCGGTAGCTGTATTATGGTTGTCCAGGTCTAAAAAATTCTTTGGGACTCTCTGGCCCCATTTATTGCTCATGGCTCAAATGCCAAGGAGCTTTCCTCCTGCTTTTCACTCACTGCAATCTCCTCCTGTAGTTTTTATTCCATTTGGGGGTGTCATCCTCTTGTTTTTCCTGTTTTTCCAGGAACCCTTGAGACTTTTTTTTGTCCTTCTTTTTCCCTGCTTAAAGAGGGTACTTCATTGGTGTTGCCTTGTATGGGGCCTTCCTTGTACATTCGTGTTCCCTAGAAATACCAATAGAGTGTCCCAGAATTTTCTTCACCCAGTTGTTCCACACACAGAGATTCTCTGCAACCAGAACTGGAGAATATCAAAGACGTCATCTGCATCAGGCTGACAGTCACAGAGATGGCGTAGGATCTCTACGCAAGTGCGAGGAAGCATGTTGTGGAAATGGGCTTCTCTCAGGGGGGTGGGTTTCCCTTCTTCAAGTTCCCAGCGGTGGCTGATGTTGTCTCCTGATACTGTGGAATGTCTGAAGCGTGATAGCCCTTCTTTGATAGTAACCCTGAAGCAGGCAGGCAGTCAGGTCACTGAGGAACTGCACATCCCCTCTGAGAAGAGCTGTTCTAGGTCCTGACCAGCATTCTTCAAAAATGTTAAGGTCATGAAAAACAAGGAAAGACTGAGAAAATGCCACAGATTGAAGGAGTCAAGGTTGACACGACATCTAAATATAATGTGGTATGCTGAGCTCTATCTGTCTTTCTCTCTGCTCCTTAGCCTGGTAGAAAAGGAGAAGGCGGCACCTGGCACAGGAGTGAGAATGTGGATCCCCCTCAATCTCAAAGTTAGGCAGGAAGAACGCGGAATGAAAGAGCAAGACATGTATGAGGGCTGGCCTTTCCCACCAGGAGTGCAGCTTGCCCAGCCTGGCCACACCGCCCTACTCCAGACATATCTCCCCAGCTCAGCAGACAGAATCCCATACGATATCGATAAATACATTTTTAAATCTTTTAATCTACCTGTGTGACTCATCTCACAATGTCTTATTTTTTTTTATAAGTCTTGGAGGGCATAACTTAGTTCTATTGCTATACCCAATGCACATGGATGGGCACCAGATTCACTGATGTGCATGTGGACCCATCCATCTACAGCACAAAGAACAAAGAAATAAGGGAATTCTGAAAAACTATTTGGAAGAGAAGCCATAGAGGAGTCATTGGTACTGGGACCAAAGAAGAGCCTGTGCTTGAAGAGATTAAATCCTCTGACCCAGAAACTGCATCTCTCTGATTGAGTCATGGATCTAGAACCTGCCCTATATTCAATTTTTGAATTATGCTTTCTTATTAAAGAAAATTTCTTTGGCTTATTTCCATCTTTGCATTGAAGAATATCTTGGTGTCCATGTGTAAGGGAGCTTATCCATTATGGCTCAAGACTGGATATGAATTATATATCTTATATTATTATATTAGATGGTAAATGTGACTTTGCACTACTGTAAACAAAATATCTGTCTTTCCATATATTTCTTCATAAATATTAGTTAGCATATGAGTGAACAATTTGTGTATTTGCCGTATAATCATTTTATTATCTCTTTTTTGTTAAAAATTCCTTCCATCCCTTGTAGAAACAAACTTTCAACTGTTCTCATCATATCCTTAATGCCCACATGGTTTCTGGTACTTGGCAGACACACGATAAAAATGAGTTGAATGTGACCCCCACCATACAGTATACAAAAAAATAAAAAACAAAAAAAATGAGTTGAACGAGAAAAAATTTCTTCCATCCTCATGTTCGTAGAATGGAAAAAATTGTAATCCTTCATGATAATATCTATAGGAATGAAGAGGTGTGATACATTTTTGCTACTCCTGCAAAAAGAGGAATGTTCTCACACCGTCTTCCATTTACCTAAAATGGAAATTTAATGGTAATACTTTTTCATACAGACATCTAAAATAAGCTTGAATAATAGTGTGTTCATGAATGCTATAATCAAATATCTGTAGGAATGCAAAAACAAAGAGCCGCTTATTCTGAATTCCCTGTGTTCTGTTTTTCTTGATTCAGCAAATGTACCATAACAGACTGTCCAAACATAAACAGTTTATGATAAAGCATTTATTACTCCATAGAATTCTAGGATTGGAAGTTACTTTGATCTCAGCAGGCTTTAAGATGGTGTTATTAGTGTGAGTGAGCAGGTGAGGCACTGCTGTTCTTGGCTGAGCTCCTTTACTCGTTTGGACTCACCTGGCTCTCAGCTGGTCAAGAGTGGCTTGTCTGAGATACACAACCTTTATTACATGTGTCCCCTCTTCCTGCAGTAAGGTAGTATAGAGTTCTTCATTGGCACACCCTGTGCTCCAAGAGAGAGTAGAAGACATGTGCCATTGCCTCTTTAGGCAAACCTTTACTTCCTCTATATCTCATTGGGTAAAGCACATAAATTTTTAAAATTCTAGACCAGAGCCAAAGGGAGAAGGACACTCCACCTTTTCATACGTGGATCTTCAAAGTCATATTGAAAAGATACGAATTCAGAGAAATGTGGAGATTTGCAGCCATCTCTGCAAACTTCTTAGTCAATTCATAAATCTCAATTCAATTAAATTTTATTGGGGAAAGGTCAAGATGGTGGTGTAGGGAGATGTGGGATTTAGTTCATTCTCTAGGGCAACTAGCAAATACCAACGAACTGTCTGGAACAACTTCTGGGAAGACATCTGCATTCAGAGGCACCTGTATACTAGCCAGGAATGTCAGAATAGTAAGAAAATTCTCCCAGGCTGTGGAGGCTCGTGCCCCCACTGGCAAGGTAGGCTGACAACAGAGTCAGACATCTCTGTGTAGTCTTTAGTGCCACCCAAGTGCCTGGGTGGGGGCTCAGAGATTTCCTCCATCCACTGCCCACAAAACTACCATCATCACAGACACATGAACATGTATGGAATAACTATTTAGAGAGTTTGCAGGTTTAAAGATGGGTCATGGAAAGAGCACAGCTTTCCCATACCCACCCTCCTATTGTTAGCGCTTTGCACTAGGGTGCTCCCTTTGTAACAATTAATGAAAGAATATTAAAACAGTATAAAGTATAGGTCCATAGTTTACATGAGGTGTATTGATACCCATATACGAAACTATTATTAATGCCTTGTAATAGAGTCACATGTTTATTATAATTCATGAAACAGCATCCTTATATTTGGACTATTAACCCAGGCCATCATTGTTCTAGTTTGCTAACAGCTGGAGTGCAATATACCAGAATCAGAGTGGCTTTTCAAAAGGGGAATTTGATAAGTTACTAGTTTACAGTTCTAAGGCCAAGAAAATGTCCCAATCAAAACAAGTCTATAGAAATGTCCAATTTAAGGCATCCGGGGAAGGATACCTTGGTTCAAGAAAGCCAGCGACGTTCAATGTTTTTCTCTCAGCTGGAAGGGCACATGGTGAACAGGCTCAGGCTTTCTCTCTCATCTGGAAGGGCATATGGCAACCATGGCATCACCTTCTAGCTTCTTCTGGCTTCCTGTTTCATGAAGCTCCCCGGGAGGCATTTTCCTTCTTCATCTCCAAAGGTCACTGGCTGGTGGACTCGCTGCTTCATAGTGTTACGCTCTTTGAATCTCTAATTCTCCAAAAATATTTCCTCTCTTATAGGACTCCAATAAACCAATCAAGGCCCACCCAAATGTGAGGAGACATGTGGTCCCCTAATTCAGTTTAACAACCACTCTTGACTAAATCACATCATCCAGGGAGATGATCTGATTATAGTTTCAAACATACAGTATTGAATAGAGATTATTCTACCTTTATGAAATGATATTTTGATTAAAACATGGCTTTTCTAGGGGGGCATACTTCCTTTCAAACCAGCACAATCATCCACAATAGGGTTCACTGTTACACATCCCATGTTTTATCTTCTTTCACTGTACTTACATACATGACCCAAAACATCCCCTGCAAAGACATTCACATGCAGAATTCAGTCCTGTTAATTATACTCACAATGATGTGCTACCATCACCACCATCGATTTTCAAACCTTTAAAATCAACCTAAGTAGAAATTCTGCACAAATCCTATACAAATTAAGCATTACCACACCAATGCAAGTTATTAATAATTGGGAAAACCACATGTGTGAGGAGAGGGATATGAGAATTCTACGTTTGCACAATTTTTCTGTACACCAACAAAACAAAATAAAGCAAAAACAATGAATTAGATATGTAGATACTTAACTGGGAAATATCTATCCATGATGTAAGTTGCAGGGAGAAAAGTGGCGAGAAGTAGTTATGGCATGGTCACATTTTTTTAAATAAAATAAATCCCAAGTCCTTGCATACCTGTGCATCTGTACTCATCTAAAGAAAGCTGTGGTAGTTTACTTCCTAAGCTGTTCATATTAATTACCTTAAAATATGATAATGAAGGAATTTCATCTCTTTCTTATAAAATGATCTATATTGTTCCTTTTTCCACAGTAAACATGAACTACTTTTCTAACTTCAAATTTCAATAAATGTATAAAAAGCTTAAAAATCAATTAAGATCATAGTAAACAGAAATTTTTATGTGACTGTGTACATTGAAACGTAACGGCCACCTTCTCAGCACATGAATGTCAATCTCATACTTCAAAATCATAGAATTCTTCACACTTTGTGTCTCTCAAAGAATTTAATATACAATAGTTTGGGTATACCAGAAAGCTCATAGTTTACAGCAAGAAAATATGATGAACATGGCACAGACATGCTATTAAAAATCACGGCTGCTTCATGTTGAACGTTTCAAGGTCAATCTCAGCTTCTTTATGACCACCTTCTTATTTCACCCACTCTTCAGGATTTTTCTTCTGGGCTTCTCATTCGTTCTGCCTCCCGTGCCAGCCTGTCTGCCTTCAAGGCCTTAGCCAGTCTCTCCCTCGCTTTCTTCACTTTCCGTGCCTGCTTCCTGACATCATCATAAGTGACCTTTTGTCTGATAAGGGGCTCTGAGAGACCCCCAGGACCTGGGGGCATGCCACCTGCCGAACCACCAAGGGTGGGCTCAGAGCGGGTGTGAAGATTTCCATCAACAGCACAGCCCAAGGGCTCAGCGAGACAACCTGGTACAATTATTCCTAAGGCATTTGGGAAATCCAGGGCACTCAAAGGTTCTCCTGAGCTGCTGTATGCGTGGAGTCCCTCCAGTCTCCTGTACCAATACAACTGCTGAGGCTTTTCCAAGTTTTCCTCCGATCTCTTGCGTCTGACCACATTTTCAGGATGGGAAGTGATTTTTGTAACAGGCCTGCGGAATATGCAGCTGGTCATTCTTATAGGAAGGGCAGAACCTAAACCAGGCTTCCGCTTCGCCTTAGTGACAGCGTGCTGCCGTTTCCACCGTGAAGTCTGGGGAATCATAGTTCTTTGGAGCTTCCCCTTTAAAAAGAAAATGAAATGCACGTTTTGAACAAAATGGAAGACACAGACTATACACAATGGTAAATTCTCTTAGCTCAGTTGGAACCACCACCCTCCCAGTCTGCTGGAGAAAAGTGTCTCAAATTGCACGGTGCATCACTCTCATAGATAAGTTTGCAAAGTTTAGATTGTCAGGCCCGCATTGCAGAGATTTTGATGCAATAGGTCTAGGGTGGAACTTAATGGACTGAACTTCTAATTTCCCAGTCCTGCTGCTACTGGGTTAGGCACTGAATTCTGAGAGCTGGATCATGGATAACGAACAACTGTGAGTCAAGAATCAAAGTTCTAGAACAGTGTCCAGTGCCAAATCTGGGCCATTCCCACCCACCATCTTCATTGAGGGTATTAATCTCTCCCCTTTTCTGCCACTGTCACTTCCACATGATTAAAGTGGGACTAACTCACTATAATGTGGATGCAAGCTTTTTTTTGTACCCCAAGATTTGACATTTTCCATGCCATTCTTTTCTCCACTTTAAGTCATCTACTTTCAATTTCCCCATTGTGTGTCTCATCTCCAAAGAAATAATATACTACTCCATCCTTACTCTCATAGTTCCAATTTATTAAACCTATGCATCCAATATTTGCATAAATCTTCTATACTTTCCATTTCTTTTCTGCAAGATCTTTCCCTCAGCATTTTAATCTCCCACATCTGAAAAGCAATCTGTCATTGAGAATTCCTGCAACGCGTCTCTAGCTGTGCAGTTTTCCCCTCCCGCTGACAGTCACGTCGTAATGGTCATGCATATTCGCATGTATCTATTCCACACCGCCCTGCCCTGTGTCCTATCCCTGTTCTGTAGAAGCTCCCCTCGCTAACCTCACAGGTCACCTCTGTTATTAGCACAGTGGAGACTCAGCCTTTTTCATCTAATGTAACCCACAGCCGCGTCTATGGGGTTGATGGCATTTGACCACACATTGCTTTTGTAATTCATCTCTGGGATTCACTAGCTTTACCAAATCCTTCTGATGCGTGTGTCACATCTCTGAGCTACCTCACTTGGACTTCTAAGAACATTTGTTCTCTCCCTACAGCATCCTCTAGGCAATCCCATCCATGCCCCTGTTGAAAATACCACCCACAAAGTGAAAATACCCTCAAAATCAGTTCATCTCTGACTCGGTTCCCCAGCCCCAAATATCCACCCACGCACATTCCAACCACAGCAGAAATCCTGCTGATGGCTCAGTTCACACTGGCCAGATCACACGTTGAAATAGCGATTTCCCCCCAAAACGTGCTCTCCTCTCTCAGAACAAAATACCCACTTCTTGGTGCTAATATACTGTCCAAAACTGAGTGTCTGGACACCCTGCCCCTTCAGTATGATATCACAGAATTTTTCATCCACCTTCCTGAACCACTCACAGAGACTCTATTTTTGAATACTGGAGCAACTTTCAAGTCATGAACTAAATCTTACAACCATATTTTGATTGTTCCTGAGCCAGCAATCTAAGTTCCACAGCTCAATTCCCTCCTCAGTTTTTAAGGTAAAATTGTTTTTTACTTACATATGTATAATTTATTTATTTAACTTTTTTCTTACAAAATCAGACACACCAAGAAGATAAGACTATTGTAGCTTTTTCAGATGCTTTACACAGCAGTGTTCACATATTGCTTTGCACGTTGAGAGTTCTCAGACCTAACTCTAAAAATGTCCTTAGATATTTCAAGTCAATTCTCTTAACACTAATCTCTTGAGTGGCTTACTGTGGTAAATTAAGTATCAGAGATTCCAAATCCTTTCACCCCATATCTCATCCAGTCTCTAGATAGGATTAAATACTGTTTAAAATGCAAACTTAATCATTTCATTTTTCTTTTTAACTCTTTTTTTTCTGTCCTTAGCAGATATTAAGAGGCAGGGAAGCCATTCCTTCCCTTTATTTCTATTGACCTGCAATGACTATATCACAATCTTTAATTCCCCAAATGTTTCAGTTTGGAGGGAAATTATGTGTTTTCCAATTTATAGATCACCTACTATGTGTAAACCTGATTTTAACCCATGATCTATAGTCTCTGCTCTGGTTTATCTTAACTCTTTGTGAAAAGAAAGAGAGAATAAAAACACCAATGACTTTACAACTTATATTCAGGTAGAATGAATTTTGTGATGAATAATAAGGTGGAGGCAGAGATGGGAAGAGACAGAGAAACATAGACAGAAGTGATACAACAATTAAAGAAAAATAGGGAAAATTAACTACAATTAACAGTTTGTTAACACTGAAGATGTGGTATTTGGTCACGAATAGTAAGCTGACAGCACATGGGGTAAAAATGTAATTTCCACTAAAAAATATTATGCGAACCTTATAATGCTAAATACTGCTTCTTATCCATAGAAATGAGGTTGGTAAAAAATATTTGACCTAGATAAAAATAATAATGGTACACATAGAAAAATGTACAAATACTTGCAATCTTACTTGACAAATATCAGTGCCCTGTAAACAACTTTTTATGCTATTGACTCATTTAAAGAACTATATACAAGCAAGAAATTTTACAGATGGAAATGAATTTGTGACCTCTTGGTGCCCTGTGGATTCAGTGCTCACCAGGATAGGCTGGCTGGGGACACTTGTGGAGGCAGGATCCCCCAGGGTGCTGGAGTCGTCTGTTTCCATTGAAGTCCTGAGATGCAGAAAGCTGGTCTCCTGCTGGAAAATGCCCTGACCTCCTCCTCTGATTCCTTTTTATGGAGACAGTCTGTAATCTAATCAGCCCATAATACAGAGGACACACCCAGCTCCACATGCAGTTACCATGGTGATTAAATCACACATTCTTGATTTAATCAAACATGTATAATTACTTTCATGACCTCTCACAAGTGTTAGTATCTTAGCATGCTATAAATGCCATTTTCCCCCTTCCTTCCTTTTCTATTATTGTTTCCAAGCATTTTAATTCTGCATATGTGATAATCTCCATAAGACATTTATACTAATGCTTCATAAAACAATACTCATTTAGTTGTTTTTTGGTAGAATGCTCGCCTTCTATGCGGGAGACCTGGGATCGATTCCCGGACCATTCATCTAAAAGAGAAAAAAAACAATATTCATTTATATTTGCCTGATATTCCCTTTCCGGGGGTCTTTATCTTTCCTGCATTTCCAGCTTTCAATCTGAGATCATTTGAATTTGAACCATAATAACTCAGTCCAGTCCTTTTTCCCCATAGCATGGCTGCTAACAAGGAAAAGTTTCCATTTATGAATTTCTGAGACATCTTTATTTTAGGGGCAATATTGGTGCTGAGAGTAGATTACTGGGTTCTGAGATTCTTTATATGCTTTTAAAATGGCATCACTTTAAATTCTAGCTTCTTTTATTTATGCTGTGATGTCAGCTTTCACAATTTTCATGTATCTTTGGTTTCTGGATTCTGTTAAGATATTCTCAATTTCTTTGATTTACAGGTCATGGTTGGCTCATTATAGTTTCTTAAATATTGACATTGCTGATGGTACATTGAGTTTCCTGTGTCTGTGGGTTGATGTCTTTCATTAATGTGGAATATGCCTGTGCATTTTCACTTCTGATCATTATTACTCCATTAGTCATCTCTCCTAGTCTTTTTTTTCCTCTCTCTCCCAGTCTTTTAACAATCACCCACTTGTTCCTTAAACATGATGCTAAACTTTCCAATGTTGTGAATCCTGTGCTTTGTTGGAATAACTGCTCTTGACCTATCTTCCTGTTAAAACATCAGCCTCTTTTCTGCAATCAATCTTTTCTTAATTTCTTACATTCATAATTTCACTTCTAATTATAAACCAGAAAAGTTTTCTTTAAAGAGATAGGAGATAGCATCCACATCAAGATTAGATTATTTATACTTTCAATACAATACAACTCAATATAAAGAAAAATTATAACATAAGAAAATTATAAGTTTAAGATATATTAAAGATACACTATTAAGAGAGATAGAGTAGAAATTCACTGTGGGCGGGCCATGGTGGCTCAGCAGGCAGAGTTTTCGCCTGCCGTGTCAGAAACCCAGTTTGGTTCCCAGTGCCTGCCTATGCAAAAGAAAAAAAAAAGAAAACCACTCAGTGGATGATATTACATATATCACGTATATCAGAAAAGGACATCAAAATAAAACATATATAACTCTGACCAAATAAAAACATAAGGCTGACCACCAACTAGAAAAATGGGTTAAAATTTGAATAAAAACTACAAAAAGGATTAAAACCAATCACTCAATTAAAATATGGGCACAATTTAGCTACACTTAAAAACAGCAATATCGAATTCTGGAAAGGTGTGGGTGATGAGATCACTCATGCAAGGTTTTGGAGTTTAAGTTGGGTGCACTATGTGGGACAGCTGTTAGGCAGAATCTACAGACTGAGTACATGCGTTTTACCATTATCCTGTAAGCAAATAATCCCAAAAAAATTGTGTACGTGTGTTCTCTATGGACACACCCTTGTGTGGTCACAGCATGTGCAGTCTTAATGTCTTCATGCTGACAATTAGCCAAATGCTCATCAATGGGTGGTGGATAAATACTGCAGCATCCACAACCAACAGTAGTGTACATAACCACAAATATTCCCCAAAAATAGACTCAATAAAAAGGTGGAGTCTCAAAACACTCATGTTGAGGCAAACTCAACATTGTGTGTTATCAGGATAACCCATGTTATGTGGTTACAACCTGCTGCAGTTTGAGGGCATGTCTTTGGGAATTATATTGGGTGGCCACATTCTACCCATTTCCCACTGTGACTCGTTCAGTTCCCAAGTACTTGAATGCACTTGAGTAGAAAAGTACCTGCTGTGAGATGCAAAAACAGTTGTGGGGTTCTGAATGTGAAAGAGGTTCCCAAACTGGTGTTTTTGGAGGCTTCTGAATTTTTGTCATTAAAAAGTGGGCATCTTATATAGAGACCAAGGTGAAGAGTGATATGCCTGGCAATTGGCATGGCTTTGCTTCTTTTCAGCAGGGTGGAGTTTAGAGATAGTCTGATCAGATTATGACCTGGATTTGAGTTTTGCTATTACTAAAGCCACCCTTAAAACCCATGCTTCAAATTCCTTCCCAAATGCTGTGGGTTTAGGGTGGGCACTTGATTTAGCAGAGTGCCTTTTATCCATGTCTAATCCAACTTCAGCTTTTGACTTGTCCTTAGTTTGATGCATCAGAGAGGGTTTATCTCTCAAAACATTTTACCCAAAGCTTGTTAGTCAGAAGGTAAAATTTGTGCTGCTGGGGAGGTGTTTTCACTGTCGGTCTGACAAACCTTCATCTTTGAGAGGCTTGTCCTGGTTCTAAGAAGCGAGTTCCTTTGGAAATCCATGCCCACTCCAGCTACTCTCTTGGGTTCTACATGGACTTCTGCCTCTCCGTCCAAGAGAAAGTTTTTTCTTTCTTGTTGATTCTTCTCAGCAATGTGGGATTTCATCAGTGCCCTGAAGGTGACAGTATTTGTTGCCTTCCCCTTTGCAATCAGCATTTTGTTTCTTAGTGGTGTCAGACCCAGAGTGGATTTTTTCCCTTCTCTCAGTCCTATACACTGAGAGGGGTTTTGTAGGACCTCCTGATTCTTTTCTGTGAATGCCTGATAGGATTTTTAGAGAAAATTCTACAAGACAATGTACATTCCCCTATGGTTGATATCCCAGGGGGCCCACTATCTCTTTCCTAAATTCTTTCTCCACCAATTTGCTGATAATCCCAGCTGAACTCTTGTTTTGAGAGACTTGCCACTTCTTGCCCAAGTAAACCAATATTCATGTCTCCTCTCTCCATGAACTTTGGTCCAGTTGGTTGCCCTAAGTAGATTCAAGAATAATTTGAACTGGCTATTTTTCAGACTATTTCACCTTATCATATTGGAAACAATATTTTTCCAAGCTCACACTCTCTGTGAATGGGTCCTGGGTTACGTTATTAATGCAATCTAGTTTCATTGCAGGTACCTGAAGGAAGGACTCTCAGTTTATTAAGTATATCAGATGTGATTATCCCTCTCCAACTATGAACCTTTGCAATCTGGTTTAAGGAATAGAATTCGTTAGAACATATTTTGCTGTTCACAGAATCAGTGGGACAGTTAGAAAAATAGTATCTTAGCCTAAACTTCCAAGAAAGAAATGGGAGAAAACTACATCATAGAGTTTGCTGATAGGAAATCTTTCTAAAAAAATATTTGTAGTGTGTAGGTTTATTTTGGAGGTCTAAATGCATAAAAATACGTTATGTATTTAGACAAGATTCTGGCATTTAGAAAGTGTTATATGTTTTTGCTACTGTTATTTTATTATTATTAAATATTTACTATTGTTGGTAATATTTGCTGAATTACAGGCCCATGAATTTTTATATGCCTTCATATCACTGATCACATATCTGTGAATGTTTAATAGCTTTAAGAAAAAGTTCCTACCTTTGTGTTTATTCATAGTATTTTCTTTATTTTTATACATTGTTGCTTTCATATATTATCATCATCAAAATTTTTGGCACTTGCCAAAATTTTGGCAAAGAAATAATTGAAAATGATGGGCTCTAAGAAATTGCAAGAATAGGGAAAAAAATCAAGCATATATTTCCATTGTCACATCTATTTTAATCTCCGGTTCTTCCCTTCCTCTCATTTTACTGGCAAATTAATTTTTGAATAAATTATATTCTTTTTATAGTACAATTATTGGTGTGGAAATGACAAATAATATTATATGATATCACTCAACCATTCCTCTGTCCTCTGAATTTTCTGTAAAATTATAGTTAAATCTATGTGTTTAATGTGATTCTTATTTTCTTGTTCACAAGAATGCTTCAATGGTGTTGGTATCATCCAAACTTTTATGAAAGTATAACAGTATAATCAATTATTTAGTTAGCTTGAGGTAGTTTATACAGGAAATTTAGGTAAACTCTTGATTCATTGCTTTTCTTTAGAATTTATCCAAATATTTTGTTGTTTCCCAGTATCTTTCAAAAGTGGTCTTTAAAACTATTTCTTTGATATATTGTAATAAATTTATGGGTTTTATACTATAACATGCATTTCAACTCAAGGAAAATGGTACTGTTTTTATGATCATTTGCTCCAATTTCGGCCCGGGGGATCCCTACAGTTTGGCCCGTAAATCATTAAACACAACCCTTATAACCAATGAGAGTGTTCTTCTGATGTGAAAGAATTTTCAAGCTCATCCTTATAAATTTTCTGCCCCATTTCTGGATTCAGCTATTTCTCCAAGGCATCGTGATTCCTTTAACTTGTAAATGGTTATTATAAATCACATCTGAGCATTGGACTTATTGTTCCAGAGCTGGTCATTTTTATCCCAGAGTATTTCAGTGAATGGAGCTATGAAATGCATTTTTAAAAAAAGATCAATGGAAATGTGTTTTTTTAACGACAATAGGCATCATGGATGAATGAGTGCTCATAGTGTCCATTTGAATTCAGATGTGCAGGGTGTGTGTGAAACCTCCTCCTTTTTATACCTGAACCTAATTTTTCTCTAAGACTCAGTTCTTCTGTGAAAAGTAAATTTTCTAAGGCACCTGCAAGTCCATTAAGGTACCTTCTGAGCCCATTAAAGGGCTCAGAAGGAGCTATGCAAATCATCATCTTCTCTGAGTTCCTTTCTCTGATCAGTAGGAGCAGGGTATCTTTAAAAAATCCCATTATTTAGAATATTGCAATTTTTTCTTCTGATTCTGTTAGAGTTTATTGCATGTATTATAAGGCAATGTCATTTAATGCCTATGGGTTTAGAACGTTCCACCTTCCTAGTGTATTGGACCTACATACTAATATAGTCATTTTCTTTATCCTTGGAAGTGCCCTTTCCTTAAATTCACTATCCTCTGGCATTAAAGTCAGATAAACATGCTTTATTTTCATTAGCATTTACCCACCATATAGCTGTCATTCTTTGAAAATGAAATAGGCATTATTTTCAATTCTTACATCTTTGAAATACCCCTTTAAACAATATATGGCTGAGCGCTTTCCCCTTAGCTTCAGTATATGGTATCATCATTTGCAACAGCTAAAAAGGAAAAGGAAACCTAAGGATCAATTAATGCTTCTGATTCAGAATGTCTTGGGTAGAGCCTGGGTGATGCTGGTACTTGTCCTGGGACCACATGGTGAGATCCACTGACATAAGGGCCTAACCAGACATTTTTACTGTGGTGCTGACACTAGAACATTACTGTAAGATTATTATTATGAAGCCAGCCAATGACCCTGCTTACCTAAATGTGTTTCTGCAGAAATTTAAGAAAAAGCTGACAGTAATACAGCCATGCCATGAGCCTTAAGGCCACTAAAGTCATTAAGATCCCTGAAAATGATTCCAACACATTGTGTCATTAAATATTTGTTCGGACTTCTGGGTCAAGATGGTGGCTTAGCAATGTGAACATTTTAGTTCGTCCTCCAGAGCAACTACTAAATAACCAGAAACGGTACAGAAGAGCTTCTGGGAACACGTCAATGACCGGACACACAGTGTACCCTAGTCTGGACCAGCTGAACTGGCTGCGAGCCCCCCAGAATTGTGAGATCCCCAAGCCACGGCAGCTGGTGCCCCTCCCTCACAGGCTGCTTCCCAGAGAGAAAAGGAAAGGAACTTTACCAGCAGCAGGGTCTGAGCACAATCAAACGCCAATTGTGGAATTAATTAACAAATTCTGACTACTAAAAATAGGCCCCCAGCTCAGGTGAACCTGGTCAAAGCAGAGGTTGCTCATTTTTGCCCCAGTACCAAGGGGGCAGGGCTGATGGAAAAAGAAAAAAATAAAAAGGAAACAGAGGTTTTTGGGGCTGTCTTTCTACAAAGGCTTGACTGCCTTTGGATATAGCAGCAGGACTTTTCAGGCTGCAACTGCCCCAGACATAGGTAGAATGAGCTCATTTGGGGGCTTGTCTGGAGCCTGTGCCTTCCCCAGGGGAGGGGTGAAGCCCAACTCAGGTGGAATCCCTCCCTCAAGGAATTCAGACCCCCAGGGTTTGGTAATTTGAAGTCATTAAAACCAGCCTACAACCTCTCCTCTGTCTCCACAATGCCCCCAGCAGGGAGAGTCTGCCAAAGCTAAATGTACCACATCATCTTACACTGGTGGGGCCTGCAGACAGACAAGTACCACATAGTGGGCAGGATAAGAAAAACAGAGTCCAGAGACTTCACAGGAAGTGTTTTAACTTGCCGGGTCTCACCTCAGGGAAAGCCAATGCAGGTGAATCTTTCCTCCTGATAGGAGGCCAGTTTGGCCTGGGAAAATCTTGCTGTGGTCTATAATACCTAAGTAGACCCTCCTAAGGGTGGGGAGGGGAAGGCACCACACAAGCAGGGCAAGAAACAAGAAAACAAGAACTGAAAAATTCTCCTCTGTTAAACAAAACCTAAGCTAGAGGTCCAGATAAAGCAGAACTGAATGTCAAAGAACAGATAGGCAACAAATTCATCCAGCAAGAAAACCCTAGGTAAAAAAAAGTGAAAGCAATCACTAGAATGAACTAAATAAGGTAATTAAAATGCCTAGACGCCAGCAAAAAATAACAAATCACACTAGGAAAATTGAAGATATGGCCCAGTCAAAGAAACAAACCAACGATTCAAATGACATACAGGAGCTGAAACAATTAATTCGGAATATACGAACATACATGGAAAACCTCATCAAAAACCAAATCAATGAATTCAGGGAGGATATGAAGAAGGCAAGGAACGAACAAAAAGAAGAAATTGAAAGTGTGAAAAAACAAATCACAGAAATTATGGGAATGAAAGGCAAGATAGAAGAGTTGAAAAAAACAATGAAAACCTACAGTGATAGATTTCGAAATGCATAACATAAGATTAGTGAACTGGAGGATGGAACATCTGAAATCCAGCAAGAAAAAGAAAATATAGGGGAAAATATGAGCAGGGACTCGGGGAATTGAAAGACAATATAAAGCGCATGAATATACGTGTTGTGGGTATCCCAGAAAGAGAAGAGAAGGGAAAAGGAGGAGAAAAGCTAATGGAGGAAATTATCACTGAAAATTTCCCAACTCTTATGAAAGACTTAAAATTACAGATCCAAGAAGTGCAGCGTACCCCAAAGAGAATAGATACAAATAGATGTACTCCAAGACATTACTAATCAGAATGTCAGAGGTTAAATAGAAAGAGAATCTTGAAAGCAGCAAGAGAAAAGCAATCCATCACATACAAGGGAAGCCCAATAAGACTATGTGGAGATCTCTCAGCAGAAACCATGGAGGCGAGAAGACAGCGGGATGCTATATTTAAATTATTAAAAGAGAAAAACTGCCAACCGAGAATTCTATATCCAGCAAAATTGTCCTTCAAAAATGAGGGAGAAATTAAAACATTTTCAGACAAAAAATCACTGAGAGAATTTGTGACCAAGTGACCAGCTCTGCAAGAAATATTACAGGGAGCACTAGAGACAGACATGAAGACAGAAGAGAGAGGTGTAGAGAAGAGTATAGAAAGGAAGACTCTGAGTAAAGGTAAAATGAAGGAAAATCAGACATGACATATAAAATCCAGAAGGCAAAATAGTAGAAGAAAGTACTACCCGTGCAGTAATAACACTGAATGTTAATGGATTAAACTCCCCAATCAAAAGAAATAGTCTGGCAGAATGGATTAAAAAACAGGACCCATCTATATGCTGTCTCTACTCAAAGGACATGAGGGCAAGGACATAAATGGACATTTGCACACTAATGTTTATAGCAGCATTATTTACAATTACCAAGAGATAGACACAGCCAAAATGTCCACCAACAGACGGTTGGCTAAACAAACTGTGGCATATACTTAAGATGGAATATTATGCAGCTGTAAGACAGAATAGAGTTATGCAATATGTAACAACATGAATGGACCTTAAGGACATTATGCTGAGTGTGATTAGCCAGAAACAAAAGGGCAAATTCTGTATGGGCTCACTGATATGAACTGAAATTAGTGAATAAACTTGGAATATTTCATTGGTAACGGAGACCATCAAGACATAGAAATAGGGTAAGATATTGGGTAATTGGAGCTGAAGGGATACAGATTGTGCAACAGGAGTGAATATAAAAACTCAGAAATGGACAGCACAATATTACCTAACTGTAGTACAATTATGTTAAAACACTGAATGAACCTGCATGTGAGAATGATAGAGGGAGGAGGGCTGGGGGCATAGATGAAATCACAAAGAAAGATAGACAATAAAGATTGAGATGGTATAATCTAGGAATGCCTAGAGTGCATAATGATAGTGACTAAATGTACAAATTTTAAATATGTTTTTGCATGAGGAAGAACAAAAGAATGTCATTACTGCAGTGTGCTGAAAATAGATGGTAATTAATATTTTAATATTTCAACTTATGTGTGAGACTAAAGCAAAAAATGTTTACTTGGTACAAATTTATATTTTGACTAGTGCATCTCCTAATATAACTTATGTAGATAGTTGGTTGAACACCTTAAGTACATGGAACTTTGAGTAGGACATGAGATTTTGTTGGTTTATCCAGGTGATGCCCTGATGAATCACAGAGTGATTTGATCAGTGAGTGGAGAAGTATTTGCAAAGTCCCCTTTGGGGAATGGTGAGAATGGGGGAAAATTCAACTTCCCCAAGTTGAATTCTTGATATTCTCACCAGCAGTGTGGACAACCAAAGCTATAGGCTGAGCCCCCAATCTTGGGGTTTATTCATATGAAACTTAACCCCACAGGGGATAGGTCAAGCCTACTTAAAATTAGGCCTAAGAGTCACCCCCAAGAGAACCTCTTTGGTTGCTCAGATGTGGCCTCTCTCTCCAGCCAACACAGTAAGCAAACTCACCACACTCCCCCTGTCTATGTGGGACACGACTCCCAGGGGTGTGGATCTTCCTGGAAATGTGGGACAGAAATCCCAGAATGAGCTGAGATTCAGCATCAAGGGATTGAGAAAAACTCTAGAATGAGCTGAGACCCAGCATCAAGGGATGGAGAAAACTTTCTCGGCCAGAAGGGGGAAGAGTGAAATGAGATAAAGTGTCAATGGCTGAGAGATTCCAAACAGAGTTGAGAGGTTGTCCTGGAGGTTATTCTTATACATTAAGTAGATATCACCTTGTTATCCAAGATGTAATGGAGAAGCTGGAGGGAACTACCTGAAAATGTAGAGCTGTGTTCCAGTAGCCATGTTTCTTGATGATGATTGTATAATGATATAGCTTTCACAAAGTGACTGTGTGATTGTAAAAACCTGTGTCTGATGCTCCTTTTATCTACCTTGTCGACAGATGAGTAGAACATTTGGAATAAAAATAAATAATGGGGGGAACAAATGTTAAAATAAATTTAGTTTGAAATGCTAGTGATCAATGAAAGGGGGTAGGAAGAATGGTAGGTAAAATTTTTTTTCTGTTTTTGTTTTATTTTTCTGTTGCCTTTTTATTTCGTTTTCTGAATTGATGCAAATGCTCTGGGAAATGATCATGATGATGAATATGCAACTATGTGACAATATTGTGAATTGCTGCGTGTGTGTGTAGAGTGGAATGAGCACGTTTTGGGAATGTTTGTGTTTCTTTCTTGTAATTTTTTTAATTAATAAAAAATTTAAAAAAATTTGTTTGAACTAGTATCATATCTTTTTTTTGAAAAAAATGTTGTTATGTACGTATATATATATGAATACTTTGTCTCCTTCTTTGCAGTTGGTAGAAATTTCTCATATACGAATAATAGTTTTTTCTCAGATACACATTACAAATAGTTTTCTAGGCTGACAACTATTTAAACTTTGTTTCCATGTCCTTTGATCTACTATTGTTTACTTTTGATACAATCAAATCTATCTAGCCTTTGTTTATTTTTTATCTTTGTATCATCTCTAAACTATATGCTTACTTATAGTGTTTACAGAAAGCATTCCTAAATACTCAAAGCAAGTATTATGCAAAACTGTTTATGAGCACACTGAAATACCACTGCAAATTAAAATGTTACCCAAAATTTTTAATAAATATTTCATAAAGTGACATGAATACAGATAAATCATGATTACACAATGTTCAATTCTGGAGAGGAAAATATTGTACATCAAAAATTCTATAAAAGTAACTTATCACATTAATTAAGATTTCCATAGCATCATTCAAACTGTTAATGCAAGATCATCCATTCTAAGAATCGATCCAAGATCTGATCATTTTATTCTCAAGCAGAAAGTTGGTTATTGTTACTGTATACAGTTCACTAAAAACTTTCTATATTATTACTAACATTATTAATTTCCATTATTTATATATCTGAATATAGTTAAAATGGAAAAATTTGAGTATAAACACAAAAAAGTACCAAGAAAACCCTCGATTTTTCAATTACAGTTCAATCTGTCTGATGAATAAAAATGCAAAAATCCTCAACAAATCAAATCCAGGAGCACTTTAAAATAATTACACACATGACCAAGTGGGATTTATTCCAGGTATGCAAAGATGGTTCAACATTAGAAAATCAATTAATGTAATATACCTTCAACAAATCAAAACTTTTAGAAAAACCACATGATCATCACGATTGATGCAGAAAAAACATTTGACAAAATTCCTTTCTTGACGAAAATACTTCAAAGGATAAGAACAGAAGGGAACTTCTTCAACATGATAAAGGGAATTTTTGAAAAACCTACAGCTAACATCACTCTCAATGGGGAAAGACTGAAAGCTTTCCCTCTGTGGTAGTTGAATTCAGTTGTCAACTTGGTCAGGTGAGCGTGCCTAGTTCTATTGCTGCGGACATGAGTCAATGGTACGCAAACCTCATCTGTTGCTGCTTTACATCTGTAGTTGGCTAGGAGGCGTTCCTGCTGTAATGAGTGATGTTTGATTTAATGGCTGGTGTTTAAATTAGAGACTCAATGTGGCACAGCCCAAGCAGCTCTGCATACCTCATCTCAGTACTCGCAGCTCAGACCAGGCCTTTGAAGATGCAGAAAGAAATCACCCCGGGAAAAGTTGTTGGAACCCAGAGACCTGGAGAGAAGGCCAGCAGAGATCACCCTGTGCCTTCCCATGTAAGAAAGAACCTCAGTTGAAAGTTAGTTGCCTTTCCTCTGAAGAACTAATGGAACAAATCCCCTTTTATTAAAAGCCAATCCGTCTCTGGTGTGTTGCATTCCAACAGTAGTAAACTAAAACACCCCCCTAAGACTGGGAACAAGACAAGGATGTCCACTGTCACCATTGTTATTCAACATTGTGCTTTTAAGTTCTAGCTAAAGCAACAAGACAAGAAAAAGCATCCAAATTGGAAAGGAAGAAGTAAAACATTATCTGTTAGCAGATGATATGATGTTATATGTCAGAAATCCAAAAAATTTTTCATTAAAGCTACTAGAGATATGAATGAGTACAACAAGGTGTCAGGGTAGAAGGTCAACACCCAAAAACCAGTAGTTTTTCTATACACTAGCAATGAGCTGTCTAGGGAGGAAATCAAGAAAAAAATTCCATTTACAAAGCAACAAAAAGAGTGCAATATTTAGGAATAAATCTAACCAAGGCACAAAAGATCTATACACAATAAACTATAAGAAATTGCTAATAGAAATCAAGGAAGATCTAAACAAATGGAAGGTCAAACTATGTTCATGGATTGGAAGACTAAATATAGTTCAGATGTCACTTCTGCCCAAATTGATTTATAGATTCAATGCAATACTAATTAAAATCCCAACAACTTACTTTACAGAAATAGAAAAAAACAATAACCAAATTTATTTGAAACGACAGGTTTTCCTGAATAGCTAAAAATATCTTGTGAAAGAGGAATGAAGTGGGAGGTTTCACACTACCTGACTTTAAAGCATATTACAAAGCTACCAAACAGTATGGTACTGGCACAAAGATAGATATACTGACCAACGGAAATGAGTTCAGTGTTCAGAAATAGACTGTCTCATATGTGAACAATTGATCTTTGATAAGGCAGTCAAGTCAACTCAATGGGACAAGAAGCTTATCCAACAATGGTTCTTGGAAAACTGGATATCTATATTCAAAGAATAAAAGAGGAACTCCGTCTCACATCTTATGCAAAACTTAACTCAAAATTTATCAAAGACCTAAATATTAAAGCTAAGACCATAAAATTTTTAGAAGAAAATGTAGGGTAGTAGCTTATAGATCTTGTGATATAAGGTGGCTTCTTAGACATCACAACCAAATCATGAACAATGATAAAATAAATAGATAAAATGGAATCTCCTAAGCATTGCATACTATTGTGCATCAAAGTGCTTCATCAAAAGTAAAAAGGCTGCCTTTTTACTTTTTTTACATAAAAAGGAGACAATATTTGGAAACCACATGTCAGGCAACCTCCTACTTCATTCCTGTTTCACAAGATATTTTTAGCTATTCGGGGAAACCTGCCATTCCAAATAAATTTGGTTATTATTTTTTTCTATTTCTGTAAAGTAAGTTGTTGGGATTTTAATTAGTATTGCATTGAATCTATAAATCAATTTGGGCTGAAGTGACATCTGAACTGTATTTAGTCTTCCAATCCATGAACATAGTTTGACCGTCCATTTGTTTAGATCTTCCTTGATTTCTTTTAGCAATTTCTTATAGTTTATTGTGTATAGATCTTTTGTGCCTTGGTCAGATTTATTCCTAAATATTGCATTCTTTTTGTTGCTTTGTAAATGGAATTTTTTCCATTTAGAGATCCTATAAAACAACAACAAAAAGACAAAGAACTCAATTTTTAAAATGGGCAGAATTTATTTACAGACACTTTTTCAGAGAAGGAACAAAAATGACTCAAAAACATATGAAAAGAATTTGTACCCTGCTGTTGTTGGGTGCAGTGTTCTGCAAATGTCCCTTAAATCTAGTTTAAGACACTGGAAAAGTAATCAGACTTTGATTAGAATTGTGGATGAAGCTGATCTGTGTAGGGCAGAGGTCAAGCAGACTAAAGAGTAAAGGGCCAATCAGTGGGTCACAGTGTCATCATTTAGCTGTAAAGGATGATATTGATTGTATTTTTAAACTTCAAATTTTGTGTGGAACCAAAGGGAAGAATGAGTACTTTGTGTAAAATTTCTATTATTGGTAGTACATTATCTAATTTTCCTTGTATAGTTGGCTTATTCAAACACCATAATTATATGGAAACTCAAATAGAGTCAATGGGTCTTTCTGAAGGGCATTCTTATGCAGTATATAGCTATCTCTTTTCAGTTTTTGGTGTCCTGGAATAGCTAGTGAGAAATACCCAATACCGCTGAACTGCAATAAAATAGCCTTGATTCTTGAAGATGATTGTAGAACTATATAGCTTTTAAGATGTGACCACATCATTGTGATGACCTTGTGACTGATCCCCCTCTTATCCAGTGTGTGGACAGCTGAGTAGAAAGTAAAGACAAAAATAAATAAATACTAGGAGAGGATGGATACATGGGATGTTTTGAGCATTCTTTTTTATCTTTATTTTTATTCTTACTTTTGGTAAAATGAAAACGTTCAAAAATCGATTCACAGCTATATAATGACATTGTGACCCATTGCGTATATCCTGGATGATTATACGGTATGTGCATATGCAATATATTTCAATAAAATTGCAATTAATAAGAATTATGCCAAAATATTAACAGGAGGTAAGAGATATTTTCTCTTTGTCTTCTTTCTAAGAAATTTAAAAGCTTTTCTATGGTAAGAATGCATAACTTGTGAAAACCAAACATTTAAGTTAATACAAGGTTTGCAAATACAAAAAACAAAACACTATCACAAGAAACCATTTCTTACCTTGTTGAGAGAAATCAAAAAGCCTGAAATGAACATGTTTTTCTGGGGTGCAGACAGCTCCCAACCACCATACTTGTTTTATATTAATCATTAGCAGCAGTGACATACTTTTCCTCTCAGGATCCAATACGGTTCAGCCGGGAGGGGCCTGTCCCCAACTTATCTCACCGGAGAGTTCAAATAGTTTGCATATTCCTTTCAGTGTTTCTCTGAATCAATACACAATTTTTTCCAGGAATAATCCTGAATCTAAAAATTCCTACAGAATATCATGATTTCCAGCTGGCAAACTCACAATAAAAAGAATTCTTTGATAAGTCTCGCTGTACAATAATACTTAAAAGGAATAAACCATGTTGCAACAGTGCATGAAATGAAGATTCTATAATCGCTAGTTTGGAAAAGGTCTCAGAGAAGCTAAAGCAAATTCACATGATTTGAAGATGTGGTGGTTTGAAGTTGTATGTACCACATCTTAAGTTAAATCTATTTCTGCAGGAGTGAATCCACTGTAAATAGGACCTTTTCATGAAGTTATATTAGTTAAGGTATGTGCTTGTTTGAAGCTGTGTGGTAGTTAGATTCAGTTGTCAACTTGACCAGGTGAAGGTACCTAGTTCTGCTGCTGTGGACACGAGCCAATGGTATATGAACCTCATCTGTTGCTGATTACATCTGCAGTCATCTAGGAGGCGTGCCTGTTCCAATGAATGATGTTTGACTTAATTGGCTGGTGCCTAAATGAGAGAGCACAACCTAGCACAGCCCAAGCAGCTCAGCATACCTCATCTCAGCACTCGCAGCTCAGCCCAGGCCTTTGGAGATGCAGAGAGGAATCACCCCGGGAAAGGTGTTGGAGCCCAGAGACCTAGAGAGAAGGCCAGCAGAGACCATCCTGTGCCTTCCCACATAAGCAAGAACCTCAGATGAAAGTTAGCTGCCCTTTCCTCTGAAGAACTAATGAAATAAACCCTCTTTTATTAAAAGCCAATCGGTGTCTGGTGTGTTGCATTCTGGTAGCTAGCAAACTAGAACAAGCTGTTAGGTACTTTGAGAAAAGCCATGTTCTTTTAATCTATTAGTGTAGGTGCAAACCCATTGTGGGTGGGACATTTTGATTGGGTTTTTTCCAGGGAAATTGAGCCACCCAACTCAAGCCGTGTCTTAATACTTTTACTTATTCTCTATAAAGAGAATAAAGATGAAAAAAACCCACAGAGACAGACATAGAGAGTGGAGAGTTTAAACCAAGTGAAGGTTACAGACAGAGAGAAATGCCCCTGAGATGCAAGGAAAGGACCCACAGGAACCAAGTGAGAAAGCAACTGAGACAGAAGCTAAACCTGGGAGAGAAGGAGCTGTAGACATTGCCATGTGACATCCCATGTGATAGAGGAGCCCTGGATGCCAGGAGCCTTTCCTCAGAGAACGTAGCTTCTTGTGGATGCCTTAGTTTAGAAATTTTCACGGCCTTATAATTGTAATTAGTAACTTAAAAAAAACCCACGGTTAAAAGCCAACCCATTTCAGATATATTTCATTGCAGCAGCTTTAGCATATGATAACAAGGTGTGTCTCACTTCAGTGAGATGGAAATCCTTCATAAAAGCATGAAATTCAGAGAGAGAAAACTCAAGAAAGCAAGAAGACAGAATGTAAAAAAAGGTCAGACTAGGAAATACAACCATGTGCTTGCCTTCGATACAGGATTTAAGGATTGCCAGCATTCAGTCTTGGAACACCAGTCTTCAGGAAGAAAGCATTGCTTTACTGCCTTGATGTGAAATTTCTTTCATTATCAAAACCCTTTGAACCCCTAGTGCTTTTCTGGTTATGAGTGAAAAACCAAAAGACAGTTGTCAGCTGAGCTATTGACAATGGAGTCAGTGACCTTCAAAGACATAGCCTCAGACTTGTCTCAAGAAGTGTAAGTTCTCCTGAACACATCTCTGAAATATCTGTTCAGAGATGTGATGCTGGATAATATTAATCATCTGGTGCAAACTGGATATCAGGTCTGCAAATCAGATGTGCTTTCCCACTTGGAGTAAGAGATAAAGTGTGGAGAGAAGTAATAAGATTTCTCCAAGGCCAAAGTTCAGGCAGAGGAAATGGTTGTAAACAAAAATGAAAGAAAAAAACAACATCCATGCAACTTACCTGCGGGAAAGACATATCTGCAATCATGTGTTTGAGATTTCACGTTAGAAATAATCCTTTAAATGTAATGATTTGCTATATTTCACTCAGATTCACTGTGACTCAACACATGTTAACTCATGTGGAAAAGAACTCCTATTTCTAAAAGCTGTTTGGTAAAACCTTCAGTAACCAGTCATCTTTTACTCAATGTAAGCAAGTTCACACTGGATGTAAATCTTTCGAATATTATCTGAGTGGTAAAATATTATGTCAAACCTCTGTCCTTAGACAGTTTAATGAAACTAACGTTGAAGAAAAACCTCATGAATGTCATTTATGTGGGAAAGCTTTCATGGATTGTTCTGGCCTTAGAAAATATGAAAGGACTCACATGGGAGAGAAGCCATTCGAATGCTATATATGTGGGAAAAAACTTCACTCCTTGTTCTCATCATAAAGAACATGAAAAGCTCACACTGGGGAGAAATTGTATGAATGTAAACAATGTGAGAAAACCTTCACAATTCTTCTGCGCTGAGGCAACATGAGAGAATTCACCTTGAAGGGAAAAATTTCTGTGTCATTGATGTGGGAAAGCCTCCCATCATTGTTCTTAGACAAATGATGATATGAGAAAATGCACAGTATAAATGTTTTGTACACAAGAGAGATTTCAGCCATGTAATTAACTCTTAACACACAAGAGATCTAATCCACTGAGGAAACACCATTTATAATTAATGCATAAGCGCTTTTAGTACGACTTCAGTCAATCTAATGGATTCACACCGAAAGGTATCCATAGGAATGTGATCTGTATAGGAAAGCCTTCAGATGACAGTCTGATGATAAATGACATGAGAGAATTCACAATATAAATGAAATGAAAGTGGAAGCATCTTCATTCACAACTCTGACTGAAATAAAACAAAGAAATCATACATAAGAGAAATTCTGTTTGCAATTAATGTGGGAATGCCTAAATTTGTAATAAACCCTTTTAAATAAAAAGAGTGAGCTCGACAAGAGAGAAACACAAGGTTTATAATCACTTATTTGGTGTGTGAAGGAAAACACACTGTAGGAATAACATTAAAACAGAAAATAAGAAAGAAAAGCATTTATATACCATGACTTCCTCTGTCTGAACTCTGGCCTTGGAAAAATCTTATTACTTCTCTCCACGCTTTCTCATCTATTGTCTTCTCAGTATGTAAATATCCTGATAGGTTACTTTGGAGGTTGACGGGCCTCAGTAGTCTACAACTTTGTTTCTGCAGGATGGGTATAGAGCAGGATGCAGGGTGTGGGGAGGGCACAACAGCACAGTGATGGCTGCATTGCAGGTGTGTGCATAGGTCCGGAAGGCTATGTTGGTGCCTGTGAGCATGGGGTGTGGGGTGTGGGGTTGTGGAGGTGTGGTGCAGGGGTCATGGGGGCGAGGTGCAGCTCAGGCAGGCCTTGGGGTGCAGGAGTAGGGAGCGGCATATGGAACACAGAAGTAGGGCTGTGCGGATGTGCTGGGGCTGATATGTGGGCAGGATGTAGGTGAGCACGTGGAGTGTGTGACTTGTGGGGGTCAGAGTGTGGTGTACAGGACACAGAAGTCAGGGCACAGGGAAGGCAGGGCACGGTATGTCCTTGCAGAGGAGAAGGGGTCGGGTCAGGATGCAGATGTGCCACTGTGTAAACACAGAGCCCAGCCCATGGAGAGCTGATGAGCAGGGCTGGGCTATGTTGTACCAATGACCAGGAGAGCACCAGCCAGGTGTGGGAGAAGAGCACTCATGCTGGGGGTTGGGAAAAGTGTGTGCATGTGCAGGGCAGAGGTGGTGGGGTGCAGGGGTCAAGAGGTCAGTGCACAGATATGTGAATGCCCAGGGAGGAGGATGTGGCCCTATGCTTGCATGGGTCGGGGGGCAGGGGCCTGGTGTGTGCATTGGCAGAGCTCAGGGGAAGGCGGGTGGGATTGTGCCTGTATGGACTGGGGGCAGATTGCCTGGCTGTGCAGGTCAGCACTTGCCTGGAGCAAAGGGGACATAGACGTGAGAGGGGGCACACGCGTGGACAGGTCTGGAAGGGCCGGATATTTATGTGCACGTGTGCAGAGCTCAGGGGGGCTGGGTGGGGTTGAGCGACTGTATGGGTTGGGTGTGGGTGTGGCCAGGGTAGGAAGGACACCCCTGCTGCCCAGATGCTCAGGTAACCATCTGTAGCAGGCAGGGAGGGAGACCTGGGGGTCGAGGGTCTGGGTGCAGGTGTTCTGGTCTCAAAGGGGTAGGGTATGTGCGTGGGAGAGGTTGGTTGGGGTGGGACAGCCTTGAGCACATGTACAGAGCAGGGGTGTGGGGCAGGGATGCATGGGGAGACAGGGGTGTTTGGAGCCAGGTGGGGGCTTCGTGAAGGGGGTTCAGGTGTGTGGGACGTGGGAGGAGTCCCTGGATAGTGCATTGGCTTACTTTCTCCCCATCTCCCTGTCCCTGCACTCCTGAAGGTTTTTGGCCTCTGATTGAAAAGGGGCATGTTAGACTGTTTGCACTTGCTGAATGGGTCTCCGGTTCTCTGCATCTCGATTCCTCTGCTTTTTCAACCAGGGCCTCCCTTAAGAATGTACTTTGTGCTTCCTGTGGCTCACAAAATGCCTGTGATTTGCTTCCAGAGGAACTGCAAGCTCCAGGAGACTGGAGAGTTTTGTGTTCACTAGAAGGATCACCATTCACGTACTCCAGATTGGAAGGCTGAATGTTGTTAAGATGCTAAGTCTACTGAAAGTGATTTACAGACTCAAAATTCCAACAACCATTTCAGAAATGGAAAAGCCAATCATCAGATTTATACAAAAGAATAAGCAAACCCATGGAGCAAAGCAATATTGAATAAGAGTAACAATGTTGGAGACTCACACTTTCCAATTTTAAACTCCTTACAAAGCCACTATCAGCAAAACAGCATGGTAGTGGTACAAGGATAGATATATCAATGGAACTGATTGATGGAATTGATGAATGGAATTGAATTGAGAGTTCAGAAATAAACCCATGAGTCCAAAGATTGGTGCCAAATCCCACCAATTGGGAAAGCATAGTCTCTTTTTAAAAACTGATGCTAGGAAACCTGGCTGTCCATATGTGAAAGGATGAAGGTGAATCTCTACCACATACCACATACAAAAATCGCTCAAAATGGATCGTACACCTAAATTTAAGAAACAAAACTAAAAACTTCCTAGAAGAAAACACAGAGAAACATCCGCAAGGCATTTTATTAGGCAATGGTTTCTTATCTTTTACAGCCAAAGCACAAGCAACAAAAGAAATAAATAGATAAATGAGACCTCATCAAAAATTAAAACTTTTATACCTCGAAGGATTTTTTCATGATAATCTACACAATGGGAGAAAATAATTGGAAACCACATATCCAATGATGGTTTAATATCCACAATATATAAAGAAATCCTACAACTCAACAACAAAAAAAACAAACAACCCAATTTTTCAAAGGAGGAAAGACTTGAATAGATATACCTCCAAAGAAGAAATCCAAATGACCAAAAGGATGGGAAAAGATGCTAAATGTCATTAACCATTACAGAAATGCAAGTCAAAACCACAATAAGATACCAGTTTGTTTGTGCTAGGATGCCTACTGTTCTAGTTTGCTAGCTGCCAGAATGCAATATAGCAGAAACAGAACGTCTTTTAAAAAGGTAAATTTAATAAGTTGCAAGTTTACAGTTCTAAGGCCAAGATAATGTCCCACTTAAAACAAATCTATAGGAATGTCCAATCTAAGGCATCCAGGGAAAGATACCTTGGTTCAAGAAGGCCAATGAAGTTCAGGGTTTCTCTCTCAAGTGAGAAGGCACAAGGTGAACGTGGTCAGGGTTTCCCTCTCATCTGGAAAGGTGCAATGCAAACACAGCATCATCTGCAAGCTTCCTCTCTAGTTCCCAGGAAGGTGTTTTCCTTCTTCTCTAAAAGTCGCTGACTGATGAACTCTCTAGTTCGTGGTTCTGCAGCATTCTGCTGTCTCAGAACCTCATGGCTTTCTCTCTTATCGTTTTCTAGCTTTTTCCAAAGTGCTTCTTCTTTTGAAAGACTCTGGTAAAAACCAATCAAAGACCCACCTGGAATAATCAGGTTTAATACCCACACCAATTGAGTCACATCGCCATGGAGATATGTTAATCAAAGCTTCCAACTACAATGCTGATTAGGGATTAGAACAAACAGCTGCCTCCACAAAATGGGATTTGGATTCAAACATCACTTTCCTAAGCTACACAAATCATTTCAAACCATCCCACCTATTATTAAAAAATAAACAATGGAAAATAAGTGTTGGGGAGGATGTGGAGAAATAAGAACACTCATTCATTGTTGTTGTGAATATAAAGTGACGCAGCCACTGTGGAAGATGGGTTGGTGGTTCCTAAGAAATTTAAGTATAAAATAACCATATGCTTTGATTCCCAGGGTCTGCCCATGCAAAAGAAAAAAATGCAATATGACCCAGAAATCCAACTTCTAGATATATATCCAGGAGAGCTGAAGGCAGGTACATGAACAGACATTTGCACGCCCATGTTCATAGTGGCATTATTCACAATTACCAAAAGATGGATGTGACACAAGTGTCCATCAACCAACGGATGGATAAAAAAAATATGGTCTATATATACAGTGGAATATTACTCATCCATCAAAAGGAATGAAGTTCTGATGAATGCAACAACATGGATAAATGTTGAAAACATCACACTGAATAAAATAAGCCAGACACAACTATTGAAGGATCATTAACATAAGCCAATTCATAGAGTCAGAAACTAGAACAGAGGTTACTAGGGGCTGGGGTGCAGGTAGGAAATGGGGAGTTACTGCTTACCTTGTATGGAGTTTCCATTTGGGGTGATAGAAAAGTCTTAACCATGGAGGATGTTGATGGCAGCCCAACATTGTGAATATAATTAATAGCACTGAATTATGTATTTGAATGTAGTTTAACGTGCAAATTTTAGTTTGAATATATGTTATTAGTTAACAATTTTTTAAAAAATGACTATACAGCACAAGCAGTAAACCCTACTGTAAAACACGGGTTATAGTTAATAGCACAATGATAATAATATTCTTTTATCAAGTCTAACAAATTTACCACACTAATGCAAGGTGTCAAAAAAAGGGGGAGTTATATGGGAGCTTTGTACTTTCTGCATGAGTTTTCTGTAAACCTACAATTTCCCTAATAAAAGATGAGATGAGTTTTCAGGGAAGATTCTCTATATGTTGGGTGTAGTCAGATGACATCATCACAACTCTGAGTCAAGGAATGGTGACTCAATGTGACTCAAACAGCTTAGCTGTTCATGGGTTGGCCCTTGAGATGTCCCCTAAAGGAGAGGTCATATGGACAGGGGACCCTTTTTCAGGAGCAATCACCCCATTGATAAGGAAGGAATATGCCCCTGACTGTAAAGCTGAGCCCATGGGGAACAAATAGGAAGAAAAGTTTGCTTTTATTTCTAATCCCTTGGCCTCCAGGGATCTGAAGAGCTTAGAGAAGAGAGTAACAAGTAAACAGTGCATTTAATGAGATGCTCTGAGAATTCAGTCTCTAGATCCCCAGACTGAAAATTCTCCCTTTGCTGCTTCCTGTGACAAAAGACAAAATTGCCTTGGTCTCCCTGACTCTCTGAACAATGACACAAGCTCCCTGCCCTTCCTGCACACATTTCACAAGGAAAGAAGACCCAGTACAATCATGTCCATCCAGTGGCGCCATTGGAGGGACCACATTGTCTAGTAAGTCCTATGGGAGTGCGGTGTGGAAAGAAGTAGAATTTTTATTTACCAGTCAGCTTAATGAGATAGTGAAGTGGGATTGATTCAAAATCCTTCGTGTTTCATGTCCCTGCTTGGAAGAGGCTTTGTGTGGTCCAACCCCTCTCATGCCCTTTCTTTTTACAAATTTTTTTTTACTGCAGAGCAATCATGAATAAAACGCAGGCTTCCCACGTACCACCCTCCTATTCGTCTTGCATTGGTATGGTACATTTGTTATAATTGATTAAAGAACATTTTTATAATTGTACTATTAACTATAACCCATGGTTTAACTTATGGCTCACAGTTGTGTTGTGCAGTTCCAAGAATTTTTTTTTTAATTTTTGTTCTAGTACTGTATATACAATCTAATATTTCTCATTTTAACCACATTGAGATATATAGATCAGGGAGCTAGTTACATTCACAATGTTGTGCTACCATTGCCACCATCCATTAAAAAATATTTCCATCTTTCCAAACAGAAACTCTGTACATCTTAAGCTTTAACTTCCTATTCTCTACCCCCATACACCTTGAAGGAAATTTCCAGGATCTTTCTCCATCCCTACCAGAAACTAGTTTCCCAGTTCCTAGGAGCCTAGTTTTCTAGACTCTCAGGATTCTGCTTTACTTTAGCATTTCCTATTATTTATGATTCTTGAATGAAAAGTGGTTTAACGTTAGACAGGCTTGAGTTCAATTCAGCCTTTTCCAAGTAGCAGTTGATGGACCCTTAGGTCACATCAATGGAAACATTGTTTATATCTGCATCCCTGTTTCTTCATTAAAACAAGTGAAATAAGCACCTCATAGAATGTTTGTGGAGTGGCAGATACTTTCAGGTGTTCAACTCTTAGCATCCAATATCATTAGAAAAACACCGTGTACTCACCCCTTCGCTCATTCACATAACACGTTTTAACAATCTTTTTTGGGAACCTACACAATTGATAGGACAAACAAAAATAACTTAAATGTACATTACAAGAGAAATATTGTGGCCAAAGGATAGAATGGGGCTATAAGAGAAAGCAAGGATTGACACAAATACATACCGGAAAATGTTAACACTGTTGCCAAAATCAGGACCCTGAGCTGGCTTGGTAAATCCAAGTGAAAATAAACGAATACTTTTTATTTGTTAGGATAATATTTGGTTACATTAATAAGAAAAACTCAAATAAAAGTGTTTGAAAAAGTAAAGGATTATTATTCTTCCCCTAGTAAGAAGGGACCAGCATACTAGCTCTATTCGAGTTTACTACTCTCCCATTCACAGGGCACGGATTTCCAACTATGACAGTAGCAAGAGTTCCAGTGTCATGTGCAAATTCAGGCAAGAAGATAGTAAAGAAAATGGGAAAGACTTATAAAGACTATTCCCTATACCCATATCATAACTTCCTATACAGCCTCACTGGATATCCGTCATTGAAAGAGAATGTAATATGTATGGTAATACAGATCTAACCATCTCCAAATGAAATTGGGGTTTGGTTGATAAATAAGATGAGAAGGGATATGTCAGATAAGAAGTCTTGGGAACAACTATTAAAAATCCACATTATCCAAACAGTAAAACAAAGCAATTATTTAATCCAAGCATGAACATTCCTGATAATAAGAATAGAAATACTTTGATCTCCTTGATTCTCTTTAAAGGTTCAACTGAGTGGTTTAATGAACATCTTCAGATTATTCCCCTTAAGGAACCAATAATGAATTTCAAAATCCTTGAAATGTTTCCAGATAAGGATAATGCATAAAACGATATAATGGCCCCAATATGGACAAGGGAGGAAACAGGGACATTACATCATGGTCGAGATATTCATGATCTCTGATAACATCAGCATTTACCTTGACCCACTTAAAAGCACAATGCCCAACCAAGGGAAAAAGCATTCTGATGCAGTCGTAGTGTAGACATGAGAATTGTGTGCCCTATTTGAGGAAACTTTTTGGTGTTCTACTATGATTTAATGTATCCAATGGATAATTCACAGTCTTGTTATCCTCTTATGACTTCCAGATAAAATTATTCTATGGATCTGCCTGTATATATTTCCAGGGAATGTCATACTTTCTAAACATCAATCATATAGGAGTTGGATAAAAAAAATGTTTCCCAATAAAAATCTGTAACCTGAATACATTATCACCATGCTCTAGAAGGATATCATATGTAAAGGGAAAGATAGCCCTAGGAAGTTGTAGTGAAGTTGGCCAATCACTCATTTCTCTTTACCTCTCTTATCTGCAATGATTTCCCTTCTTTCTTGGGTCCACCCACCAGGCATCAAAATGGGAATCAAGGAAAGTTCTTGGTATGTTCTAGATGGAGCTATTTGTGTTCTGGTGGCATCTCCATACCTCTGAATGAAGGTATTGGGATCTCAATGACCCTTGAACCAAGACTTACCTCATTCCCTGTGATAGTGGAGAAACTCCAGATTAGGGGTTCTTGCAATTTCTCTTTAAGGCATTCTGCAGAATGGAGACAAACAGAAAAGGGAAGTGTCCTCTCTAAGATAAAGAAACTCATGGTTATGCATTCAAACACTGAACTCGAGCACAAACAGGGGAACTTAAAAGGATGTCAAAACTAAAGAAAGAAATGCTTCTTCTACATAGAATTATTCCAGAAGGTGTTGATTCAAACATTTGGCAAAAGCTTACACTCTGGGAATTTAATGAGCAACCAAAACCCCTAGAAGTTTAAGGCCAATTCCTTCAACCATGTCATCCTGCTCAAAGAACATAAAACATGGGATCAAATTGTTTGATGAGCAGCAATGAAAATTCAACTGGTGAAACCTCAGAAAGCAAATACTTCCTCAGGCCCTGGTCTGCAGTCCATCCATCCCAAGCTGGGAATAGACTCCAGTACGCCTCCCTGAGATATCACTTGGTCCAATTCACTCATGCCTGGTACCATCTTCTTCCCTTCCAGGAGACAGAGTGATGGAGGAAGGAGAGCTTTTGCTTCAGCAGTAATTCCCAGAAGACAGAGGTACAGGAGAGAGAAGGAAAGCCCGTTTGCTACATACCCTATACCATTTAGTCTCTAAGTCTGGGTGAGGATTTTCCATTTACTGCATTCCATTCACTCTCAGCCCCACGTCTGTTCTCTATATAGTTAAAATTCAGTTCTAAGGGCTTCTCTTCCTCATTAGTTTGAACATCTATTTTCTACCATGTTTCTCTTCAATTAGCCTGGAATTGCCAGATTCTCCACTCACTCATCATTTAGTCTCCCTTTCTCATAAGAGAGTTCGCACATGTTCATTCATTCATTTATAAATCCGTATCTTCATTCAATAACATTCACTATAAACAAATATTTATTTATAAAATGAATATAATGAGACTTAATATCGACTTTGTAGTTTTGGGGGATGATAAAATGCGATAATATGTGAAGAAGTGCCCAACGCTACATGCCTGAAACAAGGCTGTCTCCCAATGAGTGTAATCCATTAGTGTTATCAATGATTGAGAATTCCTCATATATGAAGCAGTCTTTCTAGTTCTTTTTTTGTGTTCTTTTTGGAATCCTCTTCCTATTCTCATTCTTAACTGATCAGTGAAATACATATTAAAGCTAATTATTTTTATATATTTCGTTTGGTACCAATACTTACTGAAATCATTAATTTTAATGCTTTTCACTTGATATTGGTGTTTTCAGTTTTGTTTCATCACCTTCAGGATAATATTTTGCTTTTCCAATGTCATGATTCCCGTCTATTTACTTGTCTTCTTGCTTAGTAAGAACTTCCACACCTCTGTTCATTAATAGTAGTTATAGCATGAGTTTTAATCTTCTTTATGACATTAATAGGAATCGCTGTGTTGTCTGTCAGATGTCTCACTTTTGGAAGTAAATGTCGTGTGGATTGGCCATTTACTTCCTTGGTTGTGGATCTATTCTGCATTATTTTGAGTTATCTTGTTTAATTATGTTTTCTCTCAAAAAAATTAGTAACTTGAGAGAGTATTGATTTGTTGCCTATGCAGATATAAATGACTGCAAATTTTTAGAAATAAAATCTCCACCCCATGTCTAATTTATTCTATCTCAATCTTAATTTCCTTCATTTCTGTTCCTTATTTTTTTCTATATTGCCCTTATAAGAAATTAATACTTTCCCATTTATCAGTTCTATAATTTCTGAAATTTATCAGTTCAAAACCTTTCTCACTTTAATTTCTTTAGGAATCCATTTATATTTATTATTTCTTACTTGCTTCTTTGAAATCTTATTTTGATATATTTGGTGCTATTCTTCCTACCTAATTTCTAAGTACTTATTAAAGTACACATGGGTTTAACCTAGGTTTACTAAAACTCTAAGGACTGATACTAAACAAACACATATGTGAGAAACTAGTTATCTAATACATAGGGTCTTTATCAATTTTTTAAATTATATTTTAAGAGACTACGGTAAGTTAAGGTTTGAATAGTCTGTTTATGAATGAAGAAATTAAAATGGTAGAGATGATAATACTGTCTAAATTAATGTAAAAGTTTAGTATGAGACAAATAAAAAACTTGATGGTGTTTTACTTTAAATTTGGCAAAATTATTCTCAATTCATCTCCTAAGCTGGAATGAAAAGTTAAATATATACATATATTAAACAACAGAATAAAACCATGAGGCTTATTCCTTTATATTCTTAAAAATATTATAGACATACAATAATTTAAATTCTGTGTATAAGCATGATACCTGACAGGTCATTCAATGAAACAAAACATAAACTCGCAAAATGGGCATATATTAAATAAGGTAGCATATTATCATGTAAGCAATGCAAACAATGGAGAAATGAGTGGTTATTCAATAAATGGCAAGGAACATTAATCCTTGAGTTAGCTAACAACGGTTGGAATAGCTGAGACTAATGTATCAAAGTCCACACAGGTCACAGAAAAAAAAAAGCATAATCGTTGAACTCCTTATTTTTCCCCTAAATTGAGTAATGAACAATGAGGGAAGGTGTAAAGGAAAAGAGAAGTAATGAGACAAAAACTGAAGGACTGGAATCCACAGATGCTCTATACCAGCATTCCTTAAACATAAATGTGCATGAGATTCAGTAAGGAAGCTTGCAAAATGCAGACTCTGATTTAGCAAGGCGAGGTCAGGCCTGGGATCCTTTCCACTTAAGAAATTCCCATTTGCTGCTGACCTCACTGGACCATGGGCCATAGTATGAGCAATCAGGCAATGGTGCGTACAGCTACTCTGAATCCAAGATTAGGCTTTCAGGCAGTAGTGGTGGTACAGCAAACTTGGAAGCTTTGGGAATTCCCCAACTGAAGATTAATGGACAAAGGAAGAACTTTCTTGATTATTTTGGGTACCAGTAAAGCCAATCACAGAACATCATCAGCTCTGTGATGTCAGTCTGTTTATTATTAAATGTTGCTTTCGCCTCTGTACTGAAAGGTCTTGCATCCCCATGGAATCTGGAAATCAAACCTATGCTTCAGAATTTCGACTTTTGGGATTTTCAGCAAAGTCAGAGATTCAGTTCATCTTGTTTGGGCTGTTCCTGACCATGTACCTGGTCACCTTTGCTGGCAACCTGCTCATCATCCTGGCCATCAGCTTAGACTCCCACCTCCACACGCCCATGTACTTCTTCCTCTCCAACCTGTCCTTTGCTGACGTCTGTTTCACCTCCACCACGGTCCCAAAAATGCTGATGAACATCCAGAGAGAAAGCAAAGTTGTCACCTACACAGGCTGCATCACCCAGATATTTTTATTCCTAGTCTTTGGATGCCTAGACAATTTACTCCTGGCCGTGATGGCCTATGACCGATTCATGGCCATCTGTCACCCCCTGCACTACACGGTCACCATGAACCCACGGCTCTGTGGACTGTTAATTCTGGGGTCCTGGGGTCTCAGTGTCATGGGATCACTCCTTGAAACTTTACCAGTTTTGAGGCTGTCCTTCTGCACACACGTGGAAATCCCACATTTTTTCTGTGATCTTCCTGAAGTCCTGAAACTTGCCTGCTCGGAAACACTCATCAATAACATAGTAGTGTATTTTTCAACCAGCCTTCTGGCTGTCGTTCCTTTCACTGGAATACTTTTCTCTTATTTTCAGATTCTCTCTTGCATTCTGAAAATCTCATCAGCTGGAGGCAAGTATAAAGCCTTTTCCACTTGTGTGTCTCACCTCTCAGTGGTCTCCCTGTTCTATGGCACGGGCCTTGGGGTTTATCTGAGTTCTGCAATGACACCATCCTCTGGGGCTAGTCTGATCTCTTCAGTCATGTACACTCTGGTGACCCCCATGCTGAACCCCTTCATCTACAGTCTGAGGAATCAGGACATGAAGGGAGACCTGGAAAGGTTCCTCGGCAGGATGGCCATTTCTTAGTGATGAGGCCATTGGAGGGCTATCATGACTAGCAATTGCCAAATCTTTGGGAAGCCTTTCCATAGATCGTGGATAAATCCAAGCATCAGATTTTCCTTTATTTTGTAAGAACTATAATATACTATATCTCCCTTGACACCATTTTTAACATTCTTACATCAATACTACATTCAAATGTCAAGTACAGTTAGTGGACCAAGCCTGACTTTACACACTTTTTCTGTAAATAAAGTTTTATTGGAATCACAGTTACATCCATTTGTTTACCAGTTGTTTCTGGCTGCTTTCCAACCACAATGACAGCATTGACTAATTAACACCGACTAATTACCTTTCCTATAATAATTTGTTGGCCCCTGAATTAGAGTAGTGCTTTATCTTCCATTCTGTATTTAGCTTTTTAAGTAACTCATTACTCCTTCAATATTTTCAATGATAACATGAATTTCTCCAAAAAAAAAAACTCCATTCTCACAATTAATACACATGATGTTCATAATTAATACATATGTCAGCTTGGCCAGATAGTGGTGCCCAGTTGTCTCATCGGGTAAGCTTTGGCCTGTCTGTTGCTGTGAGGACATCTCGTGGACTTAAATCATGACTACGTTGGCTGCATCCACAGCTGGTTGCATTTGCAGTCAGCTAAAGGGAGCATCTTTTGCAATGAGTGACGTTTATCTATTCAGCAGAAGGCTTTTAAGGGGAATTTGGAAGAGACAGTCAGTCTTCCTGGTTCAGGCAGCCATTCTCTCCTGAGAATTCGTTGAGGACTTTCATTGGCACTGCCAGCTCACAGCCTGCTCTACAGACATTGGATCTTACATCCCCAGTGTTGCCTGAGACACTTTTATGAATTTTATATTTACAGATATCTCCTAATGATTCTGTTTCTCTAAAGAATCCTAGCTAACACAGAACATTTGACCAGAATGTTTATTCTATATATGATATAATAAGTCAAACAACAGTTTATCCCTAAAGAAGGTAAATAGTAATAATTTCCATGGTGGCTGGTATCTAGCTTTATAAAAAAAATATTCATATGCCCTCTAGAAAACACTTAATGCAGAAGGAAAGAGTGATTAGTTCTTGTTGAATGAATGAAGTTGAACCACTTTACACAAATCCTGAATAAATTGAATTAATAAAGCTGTGAAACTAAAAAAACATTGAAGTATTGTTGGTTAAACTTGACAAAGATTGTAGGAAACAGCTGTGATGGACAAGATCCATCATTTGATTATGAACTTGAAATCATGCATTTCGTTCTGTTACCCTTTGGTTCTCCCAGTTGGTTTAGGAGGGATCCCCTGCCATAAATTATACAAGATGGCACACCCAGGACACCTGACACTGGACAGATGAGATGGACAGCAGGTTATTGGTCATATTTACTCCCAGTCTGGGCATGAGGACACCAGACACCATGCAGGGCCACTTGCCTATTTTCTATCAAGGACAGAAAGAGCCAGCAGGACCTCATGAGGGATAGTTTGTAGTAATGAGAGCATGGCATGTCCATCCTCTAGTTCTGCAAGAAGATGTGACTGGCTTGTTTGAATAAATCAATGGGCTGGCAGTTAAGTGAAAGCATATTGGGTTGAGGAGTGGGCAGAGTAAAGGTGGTCCAGAATGTAAGGAACTATCCCAATGAGAAGCCTTACCAGTTGTGTGGATGCACATCTACTGAGAGCACAGGCACTCACTATTAGGTATCCAAGGTGCCTTAGATGTCAAGCCAGCACTTGAGATTTTAGGCCTTACAACACAAATGTTTTAAAGGAATGGCAGTATTATCAGCAACAAAGGAATTGGTGTACACCAGGAAGGGCTCAATGAACGATAAAAGTATTATTTAACCCACTCTACCGCCGGAAATATTCATTCCACCTCTAATAGAGAAGAAAGTGCAAGTGCATAATCCACCCCATTGCTTGACATCTCCAAGTATTAAATACCTTTCTTATTCCAAATCAGAATCATCCCCAATTACATCCATGAACAATGTAGCTCTTTTGAAGGAATTGACAAGTTTTCACCCTCTTCCGTGTAACCACCCTCCACCTCTTGGACAACGGCTCTTCTCTTCTCCACCCCCATGTATCTTTTCTGCTCCTGAAAGATGGAAAGAATTCCTTTATCTGTCATACCAGCTATACTTATTTCTGTCATATTCACTGCGGTCTGTGGATCTTGCTTATAAATTGTGGGGCAAAAAAAAGGACCAACTGGTCTAATTGTGTACTGGGAAGCACTGATTGTGCTTGTCAATTCCTGCATAATCTGCAGCCCAAGATCGCTTTATCTGGGTATGAATGTGTCAAGCTGTGCGTGTGTGTTTGTGTGTGCATTTGCATCTGCGTGTGCATGTAAGAGTATGTCTATATACTAGAATGTGTGTTGGTATATGTTCACCCGTGTCTCTGTGTGTGTGTGTGTGTATGTGAAAATATGTTTGAGTGTGTATGTGAGCTAGCTGTATATGTCTGTATTTGAAAGCCACTTGATACATACTAAATATTAATTAGTAAGGATATGTAAGAAGAAAAATTCGTAGTATCCAGGAAGGACAGTAAGGGTGGGAATGCTGAAGTCAAAGAAGTAAGAGTTTCTGGAAAGAAATATTCAAAGGTTAAAGAGCAGAGAAGAGTTCAATAAGTGGCCATGTGATTTGGCTATTATTAAATTATTAGCGATATAAACAAGTACAGTTTGGTGTGAGGTTAAAGGTGAAATCCAGATTTGGAGTAAGCATAGATGGAGAAATATATTTCCTAGGTGGGAGGAAGATTTCTAACAAATGGGAATTTGAATCCAACTGAGTATAAGAGACAGATCTTCAGCAAATGGAGAAGGAAGTAAAATCTTGGCAGACAATCAGGATGGTGTCTCCAGAGAAGATTCTTGAGCAAACAGTCTGGGGCCTCTTCTAGGCAGGAATGAATTCATTTCATGGTAAATTGACAAATCAGAGAAAGCAGGATGGGATGGATGCTCTACCAAAGAGTGTGGACTGAAGGGGAAGAAATGAAAATGGTAGAGAAATGACAGAATGAGAAAATAAGAAAGCTTAGAACAGGGAACATCAAAGGTTCAGGACATGTGAACACAGAACTAATGGAAGAATATTAAAGAAGGGTGGCGGTATTGGGGGTTCAGATTCAAGAAGTTGATGAAAGCCAAGTCATTTTCTCCTCCCAAATACTTAATTCCAGCAAACTTTTTTACTCACTCCCATAACAGCTTTCCTGCCTGCCTCCCTGCCTACCTGCCTGCCTTCCTAACTTCTTTTCTTTCATCCCCAGCAGCAATTCCCTGGTTAATGATAATCACTCTCCTCCGTAAATACCCAGATCCCTTGCTCCCTCTACCATCATTGTAACCTCTGGTCAGAAGCACATCGTTGGTTAATTTCACTCTCTCCATTCTTTGTTCCTTCATCTATATCCTCGGATGACAGTGACTAAAGGAAAATTACAACTGCACTATAAGTTATGACAACAAACCCTCAAGATTTCATACTACTACCAACAATAACAGCTGATTTTCTTAGTCCATGATTTTTTTCATTCTTCTGGTTAGCTATCCCATGTGTTCTGCCTCCTCAAATCTCAAAATCTTTCCAGCCTTCCTCATTCCCAACTGGTAACCTTGTCTACTATCCCACGGAGAAATACAGAGAATTCGGAATCAATTTTCACAGGGAAACACCACCACAGCTCTGTCTCTAAACCTTACCACCTATTCCTGTAAACACCATAATTCTGGGAAAGCCTATTCTTCCATCTGTGCCCTGAATCTGTTTCCTCTCCTCTGTCAAAGGAACCAGTCTCAGAAACTCTCCTGTCTTCTCCAGCATCAAATTTTCTCACTCTACTGAGTAACGTTCTGAATTCTACTAACATGCTGCAAATTTCATGTTGAAAATATTTTCTTATACTCACTTTTGTCTCTAGGGACTTCCGTGATATCTCTGCCCTGCTTTTTCAGAAAAACTCAAAAGAGAAATCCAACACACTGTCTTCTCTCCTCTCCTCTATTCTCTCCTAATAAGATATTTAGCCACATTACACCAACTAAGCAACTTCTGTCAAGTTAATCAGAGACCTTGATATCACTACAACCAGGGGTCAATTTTCAGTCCTTATGTTATTTGATTTTTCAGAGGTTTGATGAATTGCTCATGCTTTCTTGAAATTCTACCTTGTATTGGATTCTAGAAGACACACTCTCTCTTGCATTTCCTCCCATCTCACTAGCAGCAACTTCTTCCTTTGGAAGCTGTCTTTATCTTTTCAACTTCTCAGTATTGGAGTACTCCACAGTTCAGTCCCCAAGTCCTCCTCTCCCCTATCTGTTCACATTTAGAAAAACCCATAGTATATCATGGGCTTAAAACCATAGCTATATGCTGAAGAATCCAAAATGCATAACTCCAAACAGAATTACTTCAGACTCCTATATTCAATTAACTCTCCACCTGGGGAGTGAATAGATGAGTCCTGTATAAAACCCCCATCTTGATTTGCCCTTTCTACCCCACCTCCTCAAAAACTGCTCCTATCACAATCTTTCCCTTCTCTCTAAATGGCAAATTTTCATTTTTAATTTTCTCAGACCAATATACCTTGAATTGCTCTGACTCTTTTTTTTGCTCCCTATCATCCTTTAGAAATTCATCCACAAGACGTATTAGCTCTACGTTAAAACTACACCCCAAATATACTTCCCTCCCAGTTAATTTTCATTTAGTAACTTAAATGAAATTTTAAATATATGACTGATCTATGATTTCTCCACTGAAAACACTGTTAGATACGAGTATCACTCAGCATAAAATTCAGTTTTCTCAGTGATAAACAGATTTTATATGAACTATACCTCCCTTGCCTCTAAATCATCTCCCCAACTCATTTCTCCATGTACATGGCTGTATGACACAGCATATGCCCATGATTTCAGTGCATTTATCTTCACCATGTTCCAGGTTACAAAGCCAGCAGAGACACAATCAGCCTAAAGTAGGTAGTTATGAAGGAATCACTGTGCTGAATTTTCACCCTGAATTTGACAATAATCAGAGCAATTCTGGCTTCCCCTTTCCACTGCTTCACTCTAGTCCCTTTTGGGAGCATTGCACATCCCTGCACCTTTGGACTCTGCATCTGTCACCCTCTCCCCTGGTGAGAAACAATCAGGAAAAACTTATTTTTCCACTGGCTTCTATGATTTCCTCCAATTCTGTGGCCAGCCAAACTTCACTGAACAGTATTTCCTGAGATAGAGTTCTCTGCCATCTTTTGTCCACAATCCACTCCCTCCCAAGGTCTTTGGTGTGGTAGCTTCAGATGACTGGTTTGAGTGAGTTGTCAGTTAGAAAGAGCTTGTGTTGGAATCAACAAAAGGTCTCATAGTATAATTTAATTTGAAGCTTTAACCAGAAGATAAAGGGTTATCATCACTCACTGATGTCCACCTGTGCAATATATAGAGGCATTTAGTTACCAAACCCTAGCATAATAACTTCTGGAGTAACTTCTGGAAAGTAATAGTGTCATGACTTACTGACCAGTAGGCTACATTTCAGGGACAGCAGAAGTCACTTTTCTTCAAACAATGGCCCAGTAACCACTCAGCCTAATAATGGTCTTTATTCCACCCATTGATAATTCTGGCATCAGGCCCTCATTGTTACATCATTTAATATGCTACAATTAAAAGTAATTCTCTCTTCACCCAAGAATTGTCTCCTGTCGTTATACAATTTTCAAATTTTTTTCAGAGAAAAAGTTCTAAAAAGAATTTTTAAACTTTCTACCTCCACATCTGTGACTCCACTTTGTTTCTGCCCCTGTCTCCATCATTCCAGTTTTAAAAAATCCCCTTTTCATAATGGTCAATATCTCTTCTCTTAGTTATCCTTGGCTCCATAGCGAAGCACCCCAAAACTCAGGGGTGAAACAACAGTTGTTTGTTAGCTCGTGAGACTGGAGAGCAATAATATGAACTGGCTCAGCTGTGTAATCCCTTGGTAGGTCTTATGTCATGCATGCGGCTACAGTCAACTCATAGGGTACCTGGTGCTGAGTGGTCTAGGATGGCCTAACAGAAATCTGGCTATAGGAAGGCTATCAGTATAGGTGGTTTTAGCAGAATAGTTGGGAGATACACATTTCAGCAGCATTTCAAGACTGCAAGAGAAAAAGCTGCAAGATCCCTTAAGGTCTTGGCTCAGGTGGTCCCTCCAACCTGTTCTGAACACTTCATCAAGGCTTTAGTGATGGGTTTTGTGGCTGGTCTGTTGGGTAGGTGACTTCTAGCTGGGATGCTTTGCTCTTCCTCTAAGACTGACTCCTCCATATATGTAATATCATCAGATTAGAGTAAGGATAAATATATATTTTTTATCTTTCTATCTACCTGTGCAACTCATCTCACGTTGTTCTCTTTATTTTATAATATAAGTCTTGGGGTCTAGCTTATTTCTATCGCTATGCCCAAGGCACATCGATGTGCACCAGATTCACTGATGTACAATATGTTCTCGCCCGTGTTGACCCATCCATCTGTGGCACAACGAACAAAGTATTAAGGGAATTCTGAAAACATTATCGGGGAGAGAAGACAAAAAGGAGTCATTGATACAGGGATGGAGAAACAGCCTGTGGTTGAAGAGATTAAATCCCTGAGCCAGAAATTGTGTTCCTTTAGTTGAACATGGAGCTAAAACCTGTCCTATATTCGAGTTTTAAAATCATGCAGTGTGGGGCGGCCATGGTGCCTCAGCAGGCAGAGTTCTCACCTGCCATGCCAGAGACCTGGGTTTGATTCCTGGTGCCTGCCATGTAAAAAAAAATCATACAGTGTGTTAATAAAGAAAATAAATTCCTTCGTTTATTTCCCTCCTCTCCTTGAAGAATATCATGGTGTCTGTGTACAAGAGAGCTTATCCATTAGGCTGCAAAACTGGGTTATATGTTTTATAATATTATATTGCATGGTAAATATGACTTTTTCCAGTACTGTAAACAAAATATGTCTCTGCATAAATTTATTCATAAATATTAGAGGGCGTATGCATGAACACTCCATGGTTTTGCCGTATAATCTGTTTTATAATCTATTTTTCTTTTTAAAAAAATCTCTTCCATCCTCTTGATCATGGAATGGGAAAAATTTTGATTCTTCACAATAATGTCTATAGGAATGGAGAATTATGATACAGAGTCACCTTTTACTCCTTCAAATAGAGAAATATTCCTACACCGTTTTTTATTTACCTGAAATGGAAATGTAATGGTAGACACTTTTAATACAGATATCTAAAATAAATTTGAATGACAGGGTGTTCATAAAATATTTGCAGGAATGCAAAAACAAACCGCCACTTATTCTGAATTCCCTGAGTTCTGGTCTATTTATTATTGTAACATTTAGCAAATGCACCATAACAGACTGTCCAAACATAAACAGTTGTTGATAAAGCTTTTATTTCTGCATAGAAGTCTATAATTGGAAGTTGCTTTGGTCAAGAGCTGCACATTTGAGATACACAAACTTGATATTACATGTGTCCTCTCATCCTGCAGCAGGCTAGTATGGAGTTGTCCATTGGCAGACTCTTTGTTCCAAGAGAACAGAAGAAATGTGCTGTTGCCTCTTTAGGCAAAATGTGACTTCCACTGTGCCTTATTGGACAAAGAACATAAATGTATAAATTCCAAACCCCGACCCAATGGAGCAAAGACACTCCACCTTTTGACAGGCCGATCTTCGAAGTCATTTTGAAAAAACATGAATTCACAGTAATGTGGAGATGGGCAACCATCTTTGCGAACTGTCTAGTCAATGCATACATTTCTGTTCAATAAAATCTTATTGAAGGGTCAAAATGGAGGTGTTGGGAGATGTTGGATTTAGTTTATGCTCTAGGGCAGCTAGCAAACACTGAGGAACTCTCTGGACCAACTGTCTGAGAGGGCTTATAAGGCCAGACGCACCTCATACATCAGCCAGGAATGATTGGAAGTGATGAGACAGAACTGTAAGAAAATTCTTTCAGGCTGTGGGGGCTGGTGCCCCTCCCCCATTGGCATGGCAGGCTGACTCAGAGTCAGACATCACAGAGTAGTCTTTAGTTTCACCAAAGTATCTGGGTGGGGGGCAGAGATTTCCTTCATCCACTGCCCACCCCAAAATTACCCTCCTCACAGACACATGAACACGTATGGAATAATTATTAGAGAATTTGCAGGTTTACAGAAGAGTCAGGTAAAGGGTACAGCATTCCCAAGTATCCCCCTATTGTTAGCACTTTGCACTAGGGTTGTACCTTTGCAACAATTGATGAAAGAATATTAAAGTACCATTGATCTAGTTTGCTAGCTGCCAGAATGCAACACACCAGAGATGGATTGGCTTTTAATAAAAGGGGATTCATTTTGTTAGTTCTTCAGAAGAAAGGCAGCTAACTTTCATCTGAGATTCTTTCTTACGTAGGAAGGCTCAGGGTAATCTCTGCTGGCCTTCTCTCCAGGCCTCTGGGTTCCAGCAACTTTCCCCAGGGTGATTCCTTTCTGCATCTCCAAAGACCTGGGCTGAGCTGCGAGTGCTGAGATGAGGTATGCTGAGCTGCTTGGGCTGTGCTCTGTTGAGTCTCTCATTTAAGCACGAGCCAATTAAGTCAAACATCATTCATTGCAGCAGGCACGCCTCCTAGCCAACTGCAGATGTAATCAGCAACAGATATGGTTCATGTACCATTGGGTCGTGTCCACAGCAACAGAACTAGGTACCTTCATCTGGCCAAGTTAACAACTGACTCTAACTACCACAAGTATTATTAGAGTTCATAGTTTACATTAGATGTATTGATCTCCATATACAACTGTTCTAGTTTGCTAGCTGCCAGAAGGCAATATACCAGAAACAGAATGGCTTTTAAAAAGCGGAATTTAATAAGTTGCTAGTTTGCAGTTCTAAGGCCGAGAAAATGTTCCAATTAAAACAAGTCTATAGAAATGTCCACTCAAAGGCATCCGGGGAAAGATACTTTGGTTCAAGAAAGCCAATGAAGTTCAGGGTTTCTCTCTCAAGTGGAAGGGCACATGACAAACACAGTCAGAGTTCTTCTCTCATCTGGAAGGGCATGAGGCAAACATGGCACCATCTGCTAGCTTCTTCTCCTGGCTTCCTGTTTCATGAAGCTCCCCGGGAGGCATTTTCCCTCTTCGTCTCCAAAGGTCGCTGGCTGGTGGACTCTGCTTCTTGTGGCTATGTCGTTCTGCTCTGCTCTCTCTGAATCTCTCATTCTCCAAAACGTTTCCTCTTTCATAGGACTTCAGGAACTAATCAAGACCCACCCAAATGGACGGAGACATGTCGTCACTTAATCCAGCTTAACAGCCACTCTTGATTTGGTTACATCTCCAGGGAGATGATCTAATTACACACAGCATTGCACAGGGATTATTCTGCCTTTACGAAATGGGACTTTGAATAAAACATGGTTTTCCTAGGGGACATACATCCTTTCACACCACCACAACAACCATATTATTAACACCTTTATTCGTGTCATACATTTGTCGTAATTCATGAAACAACATCCTTATATTTGTGTTATTAACCTAGTCCATCGTCCATAACAGGGTTCAGTGTGTTACACATCCCAGGTTTTATCTTCTTTTACTGTAGTCACATACATGCCCCAAAGTTGCCCCGTCAGAGACATTCACATGCATAATTCAGTACTGTTAATTATATTCACAGTGATGTGCTACCGTCACCACCTTCGATTTCCAAACCTTTATAATTAACCTAAATATAAATTCTGCCCAAATTCTATGCAAATTAAGCATTTCCACACCAATGAAAAATGCTAATAATAGGAAAAATGCATGTGTGAGGAGAGATCCATGAGAATTCTACAATTCTGCAGGATTTTTCTGTACACCTACGATATAAAATAAAGCAAAACCAATGAAATAGGTCCGTAGCTCCTACTGGGGAATATCTATTGATGATATACGTTTAAGTGAGAAAAGTTGCTGAGAAATTGCTATGGTATGAGCATATCTTTTAAAATAAAGAAAGTCCCAAGTACTTGCTCACATGTGCATCTGTTTTCATCTAAAGTAAGGTGGGGCCATTCACACCCTAAGCTGATCATGTTAGTTACCTGAAAAAAAGGAGGAAGATCAAGGAATTTCATCTTTTCCTTACAAAATGATATGCATTTTTTTCTAAGCACAGACTACTTTTATAACGTCAAATTTTGACAAACTCATAAAAAGCTTACAAAAGAAATTAAGATCATAGCAAATAGAATTTTTAATGTTATGGTGTACATAGAAAAGTAAAGGCCTCCTTCACGTTCCATAAATGCCAACCTCATATCTAAAATCAAACTATTCCTCCCACTTTGTGATTCTCAAAGAATTTAATATGCAATAGTTTGGGTATACCAGAAAGCTCACAGTTCACAGCAAGAAAACATGATGGATACAGCATAGACATGCTATTAAAAATCATGGCTGTTTCATGTTAAACTTTTCAAGGTCAATCTCAGCTTCTTTATGACCACCTTCTTATTTCACCCACTCTTCAGGATTTTTCTTCTGGGCTTCTCATTCGCTCTGCCTCCCGTGCCAGCCTGTCTGCCTTCAAGGCCTTAGCCAGTCTCTCCCTCGCTTTCTTCACTTTCCGTGCCTGCTTCCTGACATCATCATAAGTGAGCTGTCATTGCTGAGGGGCTCTGAGAGACCCCGAGGACCTGGGGCCACGCCACCTGCTGAACCACCAAGGGTGGGCTCAGAGCGGGTGTGAAGATTTCCATCAACAGCACAGCCCAAGGGCTCAGCGAGACAACCTGGTACAATTATTCCTCAGGCATTTGGGAAATCCAGGGCACACAAAGGTTCTGCTGAGCTGCTGTACACCTGGAGTCCTTCAGTCTCCTGTACCAACACAACTGCCAAGTCTTTTCCAAGTTTTCCTCCGATCTCTTGCGTCTGACCACATTTCCAGGATGGGAAGTGATTTTCATAACAGGCATGTGGAAAATGCAGCTGGTCATTCTTATAGGGAGGGCAGACCCTAAACCAGGTTTCCACTTGGCCTTAGTGACAGCGTGCTGCCGTTTCCGCTGTGAAGTCTGGGGAATCATATTGCTTTGGAGCTTCCCCTTTAAAAAGAAAATAACATTCAAATTTTGAGCAAAATGGAGGACAAAGACTACACGCAGTGTTAAGTTTTCTTAGCTCAGGTGGAACCACCACCCTCGCTCTCTGCCTGGAGAAATGTGTCTCAAATCGCATGGTGCATCACAATCATAGATGGGCTTTGCAAAGTTTAGATTGTTAGGCCCGCATTGCAGAGATTCTGATGCAATAGGTCTAGGGTGGGACTTGATAGATTGAACTTCAACTACCCAATCCTGCTGCTACTGGGATAGGCACCCCATGGTGAGAACTGGGCCATGGATAATAAACAGATGTGAGTCAGGAACCAACATTCTAAATCAATGCCCAGCGCCAAATCCATACCATTCCCCATCCACTATCTTCATTGAGGGTATTAATCTCTCCCCATCCCTGCCACTGTCACCTCCACATGACTACAGTGTGACTAACTCATTATAACGTGGACAAAAGGATGAAAGCTTTCTTTGTACCCCTAGTCTTGACATTTTTCCATGTCAGTGTATTTTTCCGTTTTAGGTCCTATAGTTTTCATAGTTCCTTGCATGTCTCATCTCCATATCATGTACTACTCCATGCTTACACTCGTAGTTCCAATTCAATAACCCTATGCTTCCAATATTTGCATAAATCTGCTGTACTTCCAATGTCTTCTCCATTAGACCCTTCCCTCAGCTTTGAAGTCCACACTAATCTCTCCCATCTGAAAACCAGTCTCTCATCCAGTATTACTGTGACCCGTCTCTATCCATGTGATTCCCTCCTCCCTCAGACAGTGAGTCAGGTTGTAATGGCCATGCATATTCACGTGTATCCATTCCACACTGCCCAGCCCTGAGTCCTGCCCCCGTTCTATAGGAACTCCCCTCGCTAACCTCACAGGTCACCTCTGTTATCAGCACAGTGGAGACTCAGCCTTTTTCATCTAATGTAACCCACACCAGGTGGGTTTTTTTATGGGTTTTTTGTTTGGTTGGATTTTTTGCATGGGCAGGAACCAGGAATCGAACCCAGATCACCAGCATGACAGGCAAGAAGTCTGCCTGCTGAGCCACCATGGCCCACCCTATTTTGTCTAGGAGTTCGACCACACCTCTTGGCAATCCCATCTATTCCCAAGTTGTCAAATACCACTAGCAGTGAAAATGCCCTCAAAACCAATCCATCTCTGACTCTGTTCTCCAGCCCCAAATATCCACCCACCCACAGTCCAACCACAGCAGAATTCCTGTTGATGGCTCCATTCACACTGACCACATCACACATTGAAATAACGATTTCCCCCAAAAACGTGCTCTCCTCTCTCAGAATAAAAGACTCCACTTTTTGGTGCTAATATACTGTCTAAACCCTGAGTGTCTGGACACCCTGCCACTTCAGTATGACATCACTTAATTTTCCATCCACCTTCCTGAAGCGCCTACAGAGCCTCTGTTTTTGAATATTTGATCACTTTTCAGGGTTCAGGCTAGATATTACTGCCACATTTGACCGTTCCTGTTACAGTCATTTAAGTTCCACAGCTCAACTTTCTCATTTTATAAGGTTAAATGGTTTTTCTGCTTATATATGTATTATTTATTTACATAATATTTATCTTATTAAAAGAGATGTACCAAGAAGACAAGACTATTGTAGCTTTTTCAGATGCTTTACACAGCAATGTTCCCATATTGTATTTTCATAAAAGTTCTCAAATAAATTTATTGAAACTCTAAAAATGTAGTTGCATATTTCAAGTCAATCCTCTTAAGAACAGTTATACAATTATCTCTTGAGTGGCTTACTATGATAAATTAACTCCTATCACAGATTCCAAATCCTTTATCCCATATTCTGATCAAGCCTCTACCATAATCTCCTTAAAATGCAAACCTAATTACCTAATGAGGTAAGCTTGAGTGTGGAGGCCATAACTATAGAACTTATGTGGTAGTCCCAAAACATAGAACTACCGTTCTTGGCCACTAACTCATTTGTGTCTGTGTGTGTGCATGTGCGATGGACACATCCCTCAATTCTCTGCCAAATTAGTTGCCAGAAGCCCTTAATTTTCAATCCAGGGCCACAGAAATCTGGAGGTGTTGCCCATGTCATAGACATATTGGATGGTGAAGAGTACATGGGGTGCTTTCCAACTGCTGATCTCAGTTTAGGGTGAGAAAAGAGAAGTGAAGCATTTCCCACATAACCCCTTCCTCCCACCAAAGTACTCATATTAGAGGCAAACAGTATGTAGGTGTAGAAATGGTTCAGTCCACTGTGCTGGTCTATGGTTTCAGCATGCTTTACATCAGCAGGGGGTTAGTAAAGGGTGAAACATTTTAGGAATTCAAAATGCAACTTCAAACTGACATTAGTGAATAAACTTGGAGAATTTCATTGGTAACAAAGACCATCAGGAGGTAGAAATAGGGTAAGATATTGGGTAACTGGAGCTGAAGGAATACAGATTGTGCAACAGGACTGAATGTAAAAACTCAGAAATGGACAGCACAATACTACCTAGCTATAGTACGATTATGTTAAAACACTGAGTGAAGCTGAATGTGAGAATGGTAGAGGGAGGAGGGCTGAGGGCACAAATGAAATCAGAAAAGAAAGATGGTATAATCTAGGAATGCCTAGAGTGTATAAATGATAGTGACTAAATGTACAAATTTAAAAGATGTTTTTGCATGAGGAAGAACAAAGGAACATCATTACTGCAGGGTGCTGAAAATAGATGGTAATTAATATTTCAAAATTTTACCTTATGTGTGAGACTAAAGCAAAACAATGTTAATTTGGTACAAAATTTATATTTTATTTGGTGCAAAATTTATACTTTGACTAGTGCATTTCCTAACATAACTTATGTAGACAGCTTAATTGAACACCATAAGTAGATGGAACCTTGAGTAGGACATGAGATTTTGTTGGTTTGTCCAGAGTGATGTCCTGATAAATTCCAGAGTGATTTAAACAGTGATTTAAAAGTATTTGCAAAGTCCCCTTCGGGGAATGGTGAGAAAGGGGGAAAATTCAACCTCCCCAAGTTGAATTCTTGATATTTTCACAAGCAGTGCAGACAATCAAAGCTATAGGCTGAGCCCAATCTTGGGGTTTGTTCATATGAAGCTTAACCCCACAAAGGATAGGTCAAGCCTACTTAAAATTAGGCCTAAGAGCCACCCCCAAGAGAACCTCTTCTGTTGCTCAGATGTGGCCTCTCTCTCTCCAACCACCAGAACGAGCAAACTCACCACCCTCCCCCTGTCTACATGGGACATGACTCCCAGGGATGTGGACCTTCCTGGCAACTTGGGACAGAAATCCTGGAATGAGCTGAGACTCAGCATTAAGGGATTGAGAAAAACCCTAGAATGAGCTGAGACTCAGCATCGGGGAATTGGGAAAACCTTCTCCACCAAAAGGAGGAAGAGTGAAATGAGACAAAATAAAGTGTCAATGGCTGAGAGATTCCAAACAGATTCGAGAGGTTATCCTGGAGGTTATTCTTACGCATTAAATAGATATCACCTTGTTATTCAAGATGTAGTGGAGAGGCTGGAGGGAACTGCCTGAAAATGTGGAGCTGTGTTCCAGTAACCATGTTTCTTGAAGATGTTTATATAATGATATAGCTTTCACAATGTGACTGTGTGATTGTGAAAACCCTGTGTCTGATACTCCTTTTATCTACCTTATCAACAGACAAATAGAACATATGGAGTAAAGATGAATAATAAGGGGAACAAATGTTGAAATAAATTTAGACTGAAATGCTGGTGATCAGTGGGGGAGAGGGGTGGGGGTATAGTATGTATGAATTTTTTTCTGTTTTCTTTTTATTTCTTTTTCTGAATAGATGAAAATGTTCCAAGAAATGATTATGATGATGAATATGCAACTATGTGATGATATTGTGAATTACTGATTATATATGTAGAAAGGAATGATCAAAAATTGCAAATGTTTGTGTGTGTTTGGTGTTTTTTGGTATTTTTTAAAAATTAATAAAAATTTTATTAAAAATGCAACTCCATTTCTGCATTGATCTTCACCTACTGATTTGCAATTTGAATGTAGCATGGCTGTTGCTTCACCAGGCAAGAACACATTTGTTTGTTGGTGTTTCTCGTCACATATAAGGTATGTAAACCTATATCTACCTCAATGGCATTGTGTGTGTCTACCCCGGAAGTGAGGTGTGTAAAGCTGCCCTTCTCTATGTTGGAGTTTGGAAGGTATAATGTCAGGATGGTCTTGTTTAAACCATGACTGGCATGAGCCATTCTTGACACAGCTTTCTTCTGATGGAATAAATGGCAGCTCCTTGACTGGGCCTGGTTTGTTGACAAAGGTTAGGACCAAACCTGCCTGGGGAGGAGGAGGTCCCTTGGGCCTTGCTATCTATGGACTTGGATGAAATCATAGCACCTAGGGGTGAGGAAGATTATCTTCAAACATATTTTTCAACTTTTGTTTTCCACCTCAGCATACGACCTCAGATGCAGCGCCCAAGGGAGAAAAGGTTTCCAAATCCCTATTGTCTGGGAGGAGTGGAAAGATTTAGCAGAAAGAGGTCTTTAGAGCCATTAGAGATGCCTCTTCCGTTCACAATACCATATAGATATATATGCAAGTATATATCAGCTTGAGGCTGCATGTTCCATTTCAGCTCAGCCTGCCCCATACCTTGCACACACTTAAGGTTTTGGGTGAAATTTGTGGAAATACTTCTGAGATGCTCTCATTGATTTTTATTTTCCTACTCCTGAAGCTTCCTCTCTCTGCGTGTAATTTAGATTATCCCAACTGTTTCTTCAGAATGAAACCCAGTGTATTAAAGGATGGAGATTTGATTATTGCTGGCTTTTTCCCCCTTTATACATTTCTAACCAACAACAGAATCACTAAGTCTAGCATGGAAAACTATTACCAGAAGTAAGTGCCTTTTCCATTTATTTTCTATTTCATTAGTATGAAGACTGCTGCCTAGGCAATTTGCAGATGGCTAGATCAACACACTCTGTATCAATTGCCCTCTGATTCCTGTGTTCCCCCTCTGTATCCCAGGATATCCATAATTAATTTTGTCTCATCCCACTGGATATTTTTTCATTCTAAGGGGAACAAGAGTATTCAGTTTTTCTTCCCTTTAATTCCCATTACTTCCTCTTTCCCAGTCCTGGGATATACATGAGACGTCAATCTCCATCCTCCTTGTCTCTCTTCCTGCCTTGTCTGGCACTAGTGTGGATTAATATCATTCCTTAGAACCACAACTGACAAGCGTTAGAACTGTGCTAAGTAAGAGGTTGCAGAAAAATGTCCGTTTCCCAAGTCTAGGCTCTGTTAATGCATCGTTCCTCATGTGTATGATGGTTAAAATTCCTACAAAGATGCCACTTGTATCTGGGTCCCACTTGCCTGGACAGACTTCTTACTGTAGACGTCTGGTTACTGTTTGAAATTTCTCTATTTGAGAGCCAGCCAAGGATCCTCCATGCCTTTGTGAGCTGCAAGTCAGGCCAGGAATAAGAGGTGAATAAATCGTGAGATATTTTCTATTCCATTTTGGTGTTGATTCACTTGGATACTTAAGCTACCTCTGCTTTTAGATTTCTGCTAATGCCAGTTCTATATCTGACAATCTAGTAAACTGATAAAATAAGTTATCAGGGGATTCCAGCAGATTATTTCTGCTTGTGTGAGAAGAGGGGATTTCACTGAAGAAAATGAATGCTAACTGCTTCTTCTGAAAGTGCCAGAGACATATATTTTGCTATGCACAATTGTGACTGGAGATGGCAGAGTAATGAATTTAGGCTCTCTTCCTGCTATAGAAGGAGATTGTACCTTTCTTTTCTTTATTCCTTTTCATTTGCAGATGTTTGTCTGGTTATCCTTTCATTCTTTGTCACTCCTCCAATGTTTCCCCACTTATTCCTTTTCCATAACTTTCCAAAATATATTTGCCACCTTGTTGTTAAGTTCTGTGACGCAGACACCTCATGCAGACGGCTGCTGCTGAGTGCTGAGGCTCAACCAGCATCAGGGCTGCAGGCATGGAGGGTGGTTGATTCAGGGACGCTCTAGCTTGATCTCCTGGGGCAGCAGGTGAGCTTGATGCGTATGTCCCAGCCTGCTGGAAGGACCCTGTAGGGTGGAGGGAAAGAGTGTGTACTGACATAGGAGGAGAACTAAATGCTTCTCTTCCTGTCCTCTGCTCTCCACTCAAACGTGGAGAAACGTGCACTGTGGCTGATCAGCCCTTTTGAGACACGTAGATAAAAACCCTGTCTGACACTTAACAGAATGCACCTGCAATCCTATTAGGCTTTCTCATCTGGGCCGATGTATCCGCTAGGCTCAGAAGACACCATTCTCAGGGTGCACAAGACTTTATGGGAGCAAGAAAAAGTTTTCATGTCTTCTAAAATCAAAAGAAAAACTGCATTTATGATCAAAGAAAATGTTTTAACTTATAATAGTAATGTATTAGTCCTTGAACCAACTCAGCCATGAAATACAATGTTTAATATTTATTTATGGAATAAAAAGCTCATTAAGGAAAACGTGCCTCAAGTCTGAAAGTCATAATGAAGCCCGATCATATTACCACTTTTCTGTGCATAGACATGACTATATTGCACTGATGAGATCATTCAGTCCCCATTCCTTTTTACCCTGGTTTTCTTATGGAACAGGACGTCACATATATTTTCTATGCATAAAGTTCTGCAATGATCATTCTTATGTCTGCATGATTATAGTCTTAAGACTAACACAATTTTAATCCAACACCAATTTTGTATTTTATTGGTTTCTAATAATTTGTTACAATAATTGAGAGCATAATGAGCACATGAGTAGATAAACGTTTACACTTTACACTGTAAAAAGCAAATGAAATCTTTGGACTTGGACTTAAGTGGTTGAGTGCAAGTCTCTGTATATTTTAAATGGTTTTGAAGTTATTGCCAAAGAACTCTCCAGAAATGCGCTAATGGACACTTTCAATAACTATGAAGCAGAGTATCCATTTCCTTCAAATTAAAAAAAAAACTTGAGCAAATTGATGTATGAAAATAGCAGCTTATTGATCATATATGCATTTATTTTATTAATAGGTGGGTTGGTCATATTTCTTTCTGTTACTTGGTCTTAATGATACATTGTTTGATAACTTGACCTTTATGCCTTTTGCCATTTTTCCATTCAACTCTAAGCCTTTTCATTTGAAAGTATAGTTTACTTATTGAAAATAATAAGTACTTGTAATTTCATTTTATTCCTCTTAACAGGTTGTTGCTTGTTTAAATATTTTTTCATGTGGCATGTTTTAGATCAAAACCACGAAATTCATGTAGAATAAAATTTAATCATTTTTTCTCTCATTTCTTCTGCCTTTTATCAATACCTCTCCATGTACAATTTTATAACCGGACAATATTAATTCTGGTACTTTGTTTTTCTTCATAAAAAATGGAATGTTTTTGCCTCATATGTGAAATAAATTACCTTACTTTCATATTCCAAAATGACTTATCTTCACCATTAATTAAACAATTCATTATTCCTCTACATGTTTTCAATAACATCTTTATGATGCATGAAACATTTACTTAAACCAGATTGTTTCTCTATTTTCTGTTCTGGCAGGTGATATATTCATATCTTCCAATGCCATTATCACCCGGTTTCAAATACTGTGGTTAATAAATAACTGCAATTATGGGTTCTGTTAAGTCAAATTGTCCCCCAAATCATCCTTAACTATTTTCACTAACTTCCTGAACTTTTCATGCTTTCAGAAAACCTCTAAAGTTCCATTATCATTAACCTAATAAAATTTCCCTGAAACTGTTTTAAAACCTTTTTTTGTGGTAGCATACATACAACTCAAAATTTTCCATTTTAAGCCCTTTCAATTGTACATATTTCACAATATGGTGCCACCATCGCCAACATCCATTATCCAAACTTCCCTCACCTCAAACAGAAAATCTGCACCAACTAAATAATAATCCTCATTCCCCCTCATTCCCTGGGCCCTGGGAACCCATAATCTACCACCTGTGTTAACTTGATGGAAGGTGATGTAGACTATTGAAATCTTTGCAATATTGTTTTTAATGCTTTTACATTCCTCAATTGAACTTTATGGTCTTGTCCTCAGGAGCCAGAGCAGTTCTTAAACGTAATGCAGTCAATACATATTTTCCCATAACGCTTGTATAAGTTACCAATGTTACATTGAAAGGCCATCGACGATTGTATATGTTTGGTTGACTGCTTCCTTATTAATTACAATTCATATTCACATTTTCTCTAGGATTTGCCTTGTGAACAGTCTTAGCTCCAGCAAAATACTGTGGCTTGCGCCTTCCTTTCCATTCTTTTTTTGCCTGTTATTTTAATTGTATTATATGATAGGCTTCCAATTCTAATAAAGTACTAAGTAATTCTGGCACTAACAGAATGTATTATTAATCTTGATTTTAATAAGAATACCTGCTGTTCATGGATTCCTTAAGCAATTTTCATCCCATAATACCCGAGGGAAATGACATCAGTAAATGTGGCTAATACCTTCAGTACACTCAGATCTGGAAGGGGGAGGGTATCTGACTGTGAAAATCATCCCTTGTTTGGGGGTGATTTCTGCCATTCCTGACCCTCACCTGCAGCTAATTATTATTCACTATCTTTGCTTTAAGCAAAATCTAGGTTCTGATTTGAGAGAGTTTTTGTTTTGTTTTTAATCATATTAAGGAAATATCCTTCTCCTAAACTGGTATGTTCAGTTAAAAATAGATGTTAAATTTTATCAATTGCTTCATCTACTTCACTGAGCATATATGTATATTTATCCTTACAGAAATGGGAGGACCCACAGTAAACAATTATCTAATTTGCTAATAGTCTATGTAAAATGGTTCTTCATTCACATTTTCATTCTGATGTTGGTCACACTAATGGTGTTCCTTCTTCTTTTACATTTTGGAAGAGTATCCCACTAGAGTAATTATCTATTGCTTTAGTTTTAGAGACAAATAATCCATGAATTTATCCACGCTGTATCTTTGGAATTTTATTTCTTAAAAATATCTTGATATCTTCTGTCATAATTTTTATGATTTTCTCCATTTATTTGCTATCGCATTTAGTTTGTTAAATCATATTTCCTTTGAAAAAAAAGAGTGGTCCTTTCATTGTGATCTTCAAAGTTTTTTACTTGTAATTATACACAATGTTGTCCTGATGATTATAAACTTACTTCTGTTACTTAATTCATTGCTTCTTTCATTATATAGTGTTGTTAATACTTGGTTTCCTTATATTTTTACTATCAAATAAGCTGAATGATATAATTTTATCGATCTTTCAGATAAAATATCAGGTCTCATGTTTGTTTCTTCAGGACTGAATTTACATATGTTGTATACTCTTATTGTGCTTTAATAGCATCTAATTTCTTATTTTATTGCTCCTTTTCACCTTCATTTTCGCTTTCTGAGCTGAGGTTTACTTCACATGATTCAGGTTTTCATTTCTATTTACTATTCAAGAAATGAAGCCCTCAGATATTTTATTCCAGATTAGAAAGTTTCTTTGCATTTGCCATGTTCTCATTCTCTTCTTCTTTTTCTGTCTCTGTCTATTTCTCTTTCTGTCTCTTTCCTTGATAACTTGCTCCCAATTTCTGATCATTCATTTGGTTACCTCTTTGATCCAAGAATTATTCACGAGTATGAATATTGGTTAATAAGTTGTCTAATTTGTTTACATTTTGGTATTTAACAAGAACTTTTTGTGGCTAAACGAGCTTGATTCCAATCTGTTTGCTCATTTGATGAGCCCCTGAATTGGGATTTCTGAGGTTGATCAAAAAATTTCTCTTTCCTGATGGCTTCCATAATTCAGTAATTGATTCAAATGTAGAACTTCTTTGGTGGACAAGGATGAGAATTAATTTTACAATAATATGCTTTTGCTTCTTTTAGCACAGAAAGTATGAAATTTATATGTGGACAGATATGTGTGTGTATGTCTGTAAGTATGTGAGATACACAAATACATAAGAAATCAAATCACCTATTATACATAATTCATATGTTGATTTTTTTGTAAAACAAAGAAGATTTGTTGAATTCTGTCACTCTGGTTTTGGTTATGTCCACTTTGCCTCATATTTCTAAAAACTTTCTTTTATATGTGATATGATATTACTGGTCACATAGTTTTTATTTCATTTATATATTTACTTATTTTTATCGTCAACTTTTATTTAACATATACAATTGCTATTTATCCATGTTTAAGTGTACAATTCAGTGGCATTAATTACTTTTACGATTTTATGCTAATGATTTTTTCATGTAATATTTTATTTGCTGAACTCTTTGAAGCATTCCAAAATTCATAATGGCCAGTGGAACTTTCCATGCTAAAATGCTACTCAACATGACAAATTTCTAACAAAAAATATTTTAAAGGATAGTGCCTTCATTTAACTCTTCACATTTCAACATGTGAAAATTAAATTTAGGTGGTAAAATTCAGGTGACAAATGGAAGAGAAATATCAACTATCATATTTCTAGTTTACTGGAAAACATAATAGTTTTGACAGTCATGTTTGACACCTTGATTAAGTAAAGAAAAAAATGGGCAGGGTTGTCACAGAGATATGCAATAATTTAACAGTTCAAATAATCTGGGCAGTGCCACTGTGGCCAGTGGCCCGGTGCCTGTCCATGCAAAAAAAAATCAAATAATCCTTAGCTCTGCTGAGAAATTATAGATAGAATATAAGTTGTAAATATTTTTGTAATAGTCATTAGTGACCATCACTCAGTTCATGTGTTCAAAGTAATTGCAATTATTTTTGATCACTGAAAACTGGATTGAAATAAATTATAACTCGGTGAAGTAAGTAAATACCTTACATTCAAAAACATAATTTAAATCTGAAAGGTTTAAGGTAAAGAAATACTTGTAATTCATAATTACCTTTAGATATAATTGAGACTACACTACTATACTTAAATAGGTATACTATTATGCATAGTTAATTCCAGTTACCATATTAAGTATTTACTGGTCATCAACAGCACAATATTTATGCTCCAAAAGAATTATCGATCCAGTAAAATGGCTACACTTAATTTTCTCTTAAAGACGGAAGACCTAAATTGATGGAAAATTGGCTCCTCTTGATATCTTTTTCAGAAGATATCAAGAAGAATACAAATTTGCCAAATAAATAATTATATATTGTGCCTAACATCAAATAATCTGCAAAAAGATTCTAAGATAGATGCATTTCATGTTCAATTTCCAAAAATAAATAAAGGCTTTCTCACTGACTAAATTAACTAATTTACATTTCCAACCCTCTAAAGTAACATTAAAAAACAAAGTACAAAAAAAATCATCTCTCGGTTTTCGAATAACCCATTTAGTTGCATAAAGTATTTTCTGTCCTAACACTTCCTCAAATTCAAAAGATATTTGTTTACTTCCTGAGAACATGACAGTCTTCATTTCAAAACATTCCATCAGTTTCCATGGCAACGCTGCAGGATTCCTTGGCTACCATTTGTCGCACCAGTTGACTGTGGAATATCTTAATCGTTGCATCTTGAGCTTGGTCTGTCCTAGACCCCAAACACAACCTACATCATTTATTACTTTAATACAGGGACTCCCGTCAGAATGCCTATATTGAGAACCACACGTGCCTGAAATTGTTGAGCTGTGGTCCCATAGCCTCAATTCTTTTTTTTTTCCCCATGGGCAGGCACCTGGAATCGAACCCAGGTCCTCTGGCATGGCAGGCAAGGATTCTTGCCTGCTGAGCCACCATGGCCCACCCTAGCCTCGATTCTTGAAGGCTGTATAACCGTATTGTTTTCACGATAGGACTGTGTGATTGTGAAAACCTTGCATCTGATGTACTGTGGCATGGTGAGCTCGGGGTGGAAAGGGAGGAGACAAGAGGGGCGAGGCCAAGGAGGTAAGGCAACCCAGCTCACCTACCTACCCACTTCCCGCTGCCACCTGTGCTAATGTTTTTTTAAACACTCATTACATTTTCTTCCCTAATATTTTTTAGACTTGTTATATGTGTGTGTGTTAGTATTTATAGTTTTCATATATAATATGTATTTTTGGTATATTTTTGCAGAATATCAAAGACAATCCTTCGTATTCTGTATCTGTGCTCAACATTGATTTACTATATCTTCCGTGCATAGAATGGCACTAAATATTGGAAAAAATTATTTAAATAATTAAAATGATAAGTGAGAATGTATCTCTGTGCTTCTCTTCTTAATACAATTTTATTGACTTACAGCCAAATACCATCTAATCAACCAAGGTGTACAATCAGTGGTTCCCAGTGTCATCATAATATTGCGTATGACTCATCACAATTGATTTTTAAACATTTTCATTACTCCAAAAATAATAAAGACAGAAATAAACACTAAGAACACCCAAAACTTTCCATAACTCCTCTGCCCCCTATTTTTTTTTTTTTGACTTTGTTTCCTTACTCATCTGTCCATACACTGGATAAAGGAAGTGTGGGTCGCATGGTTTTCACAATCAGTCACACTGTAAAAGCTATCTAGTTATAAATCATCTTCAAGAATCAAGGCTATTAGATTAAGATTCAATGGTTTCAGGTATTTCCCTCTAGTTACTCCAATACACCAAGAACTGAAAAGGGATATCTATATAATACATAAGACCAACCTCCAGAAGGACGTCTTGATGTTATCTGAAATCTCTCAGCCACTGAAAATTTACTTTGTTTCATTTATCTTCCTCCTTCTGATCAAGAAACCTTTTTCAATACCACAATGCCAGGTCCTGGCTCATCCCGGGTGTCCTGTCCCACGTTGCCATGGGTATTTATGTTCCTGGGATTATGTCCCATGTAGGGGACAGGAATTGACTTTTCATGCAGAATTGTTTTAGAAAGAGAGGGGACATCTGCAGTTCTCTGGAGGTGACACTTAGGCATAATTATAAGTAGACTTAACTTCTCCTTTGCAGGAATAAGTTTCATAATGGCAAGCTCCAAGATCGAAGGGTTGTCCTATTAAATTGGTAGTTCCCTATGCTTTCGAGAAAAATACCACATCTTCCCTAAGTGAAGATATTTAATATTTCAACAGTCTTCTCCAATCCTTCATGGGGACTTTGCAAATACATTTTTTTAAATCTTCTCCCTAGTTTACTCTGGGATACTCTGGGTATCCGGGTATCACACTCCACTCTACAAACCGAAAAGGTCTCACTCCCTATTCAAGGTTCCATGTAACTACGGTGTTCAAAGAACCTTACAAGTTAAATTAGATAGTGTGCAACATAAAATATAAATTTTGCATAAAATATAAATAAGCATCCTTCCCTTTGGTCTCACACCGCAGTTAGAGTTTTAAAATGCAGTCAGTATCATCCTTTACCCTTTAGTCTGCTCTATCTTAGTCCTACCCAGATCAGCTTCATTCATATCTCTAATTGAAGTCGATTTTTCTTTTTCAATTTCTTAAACATTTGATGTATGAGGTAACGCTGACTTTCATAACTGCAGAACTCTAGCTTTGAGGCTCAGGTGTCACACAGATACCTGAAATTTCAAGTAATGGCCAAGTTATGTACCAAGAGCTCAGCATCTCAGGATTTAGAAATAACATTCACAACTCCAGAATAGATGTGACTACTGTAAGAGCTTACAATCTAGGAAACTTTACAATAAGCCATCCCTTAGTAACCTATGCTCTGGAATTCAATTCTTAAGAGTTTGTTCATTATAGGTAGTCTGTATTAATGAGACATCATTATGCTCTGTCTTTTTCTTTCTCTCAACATATTGTCCTCAAGTTTCATTCACCTAGTTACATAGCTTATAAATTCATTCTTTTTTGCCACCATCTGTGGTGGCTTTTTTGTTTTCATTTTTTAAACTTTCTTATTGTATGATATAGCATATATACAAAGCAAAGGGGAAAAAAAGCAATAGTTTTCAAAGCTCTCTTCAACAAATAGTTACAGGACAGATCCCAGAGTTTTTCATTGGCTACCACACAATCCTCTCAGATTTTTCCTTCTAGCTGCTCCAGAATGTGGTTCTTTTTGAACTATCATACTTTTCTTCTTTTTATTGTTTCTAGGTTTGCTAATTTTATAATAATTGTCCTTATTAAAATGTTCTCCCCTAGGTAGAATATATGTATCTTATTTTAATTACATTTTAATCTGAAGTCTTGCTTCATTGACTTTGAAGAAAAATTTAATAGGCTTATACTTACTTCTTTCTTCAATTCAGTCCACTTATGCCTAATTTGAGTTGTAATCCAGATGATTTTAATTGCTTTCTCTCTCCTTCAGATATTTTCCATTTTTCATTTTAAAACCAATTTTTCTGCATTTACATTTATTTCTTTGATGTCATGGCTTTTTCCAAAGCCAGCGATTCTCAAACTATCGTGCATCAGAATCACCTGGAAGTCTTCTTAAAACACACAGGGCTTGCCAAACTTCACCCCCAGAATTTCTGATTCAGTGGACTGGAATGGAGCTTCAGGATTCTATCTCCACATTGTGGTCGAAAGCTCTTCCTGCCTAGTCCTGCTTCCCCACTCTTTTGATTTGCTAAAGCTGCTGGAATGCAGTATAACAAAAATGGATTGGCTTTCACAAGCTGGATTTATTAATTTACAAGTTGTAATTCTAAGGCCGTGAGAATGTCCAAATTAAGGCATCAACAAGAAGATAGCTTCCTAGAGGAAAGGGCAACTGGTCTCAGTTTATTCTGTCTCATGGGAAGGCACATGGCGACATCTGCCGTCCTTTTCTCCTGGCTTCTGGTTTCAAACAGCTCTCTCAGCTCTGGCATCTCCTGGGGAATTTTCCTTCTGCATTTCTAAATATCTGTCACGTGTTTCATCTCTCTGCTCTCTGCGTTGGTTCTCAGCTCTTTCTATGTTTTTTGCCTTTGTTCTCTTCATGGTGGACCCTAGTAAAATGATTAAGACCCACCTTGAATTGGGGGGTCACACCTCCCTGGACACAACCTAATCAACAGTTCCCACCCACACTAGGCCTGCACCAACAAGACTGGGTTAGAAGAACGTGGATTTTATGGGGTTCATAACAGCTTCAAAACAGCATACCCTTCTTACATTTTTCACTCTTGTTATACCCCAACAAAGTACTTGTATTCATAACTCAATCTTAGCATCTACTTCCTGGAAAACCCAACTAACACGTGTCTTCTTTCTTACTCAGAAAGAGATATTTTATTTTCAGGGACAGTATACCATATTCAGTAAGTATACTGTCTTCAGATAATCCAATTCATTTTAATGAAGACTGCACCATAATTTTTCCTCGTAAAATGTGTTTATAAGACATTTTTGAAAAGAAAAGGAAAACTCAAAAGCCAAGTTATTCAATAAGATATTAAGAGACCCTAGACAGATGATAATCAAAACAAATCAGGTTGTAGACCCTAGGCAGATAATAATCAAAATAAATCAAGTTATATGAGATAGAAATGCATAAGGATAAATTGCATCATTAGGAATCAACTGCTTAATTCACAATGATAGAAGGCCCAACTCATCACAAAAGTATAGAAATTGTTTTACATTATATGAACAAAGTATTGCCTCAAATAAGTAAAGCAAAAAGAAGATATAAAATCAACCATCATAGTGAAAAAATTCTACATTTCTTGAACAAATTATAACATATACCTAATATATATAAATTATATTTTAAAACAAAATTAACACGTTTGAGTTACTGGACACATTTGAAACCATGCATGAAACTATTAAAGAATACCCATTCTTGTCAAGTGCACAAGGAACCTTAACAAATAGTGCATAGGATATTAATCAAGCCTCAATGAAAGAACATTTGAAATAGATGCAAGGTACTGATTTATTCTACTTGGAATTTCAGATCCCAAGGCACAAAAATGAAGGGGATTTACTATGACCTGGGAGGTGATTTCTCAATAAATAAAGTGGAACTTTGCACAAAGCTACAGAAAAGGTTAAAAGAAGAAGGATCATTTGCAGGAAGTACTGCTGAAGATATTGATTACTGAAATTAAAAATTAACAATTTTTAATTCAAGAAACAGAATATAGACTTTAAAATGTTCTTACCCCTGGATTCTTAAAAGTTTTCAGTCCTTACAGATACAGATAAAGATAACCTTCCATGTTTTCACTTCCCCCAAATATTCCTGCCTTACATGATTCCCCTTCAGTGAGGTTCTGTGGTTCCATTCAGTTTGTTGATTTTTTTTTTTACATCTGGTTTTCTTCATTTTAAATCTGTTTTTTCTTCAGTGGAGTTTTTTTATTTAGGCTCACAAGTTATTTCTGCACACACAGGCATGTACTTCAAATGTCTCTCGGTCTCCAGAAGGGAATCTCAACAGTGTCTCGTTTTAATGTATTTACCTGAAATAAATTTAAATCATAGGGTGATCATGAGTGTCATCTTCAAATATCTGAAGGAGTGTTAAAATAAGAAGTCGATTATTGTGGCTGCCTTAATTCCATTCATGTGGATATTGCATTAGTTAACCATTGCTGAATGACAAGGCATACCAAAAGTAAGTGGTTTTAGGTAACCGTTGTATTATTGCATGACAGCATATAGGGTGGAACTGTTTTGATCTCCTCAGGCGTCTCATGAGCATGTAGTCAGCAGTGGAAAACATGGCTGGACCTGATTCTAAGCAGTGATTTTTTATTGAGATATAATCAACTAAAGTGTACAATCAGCAGTTCATAGTATCATAAAGCTCTGCATCCCTCTATTTTTGAACATTTTCATTATTCCAAAAACAATAAAAATAAGAACAAGAATAAAAGTAAACATGAAAAAAACACCCAAAACATCCCCCATATGCCTCTATTCTCTACTTATTTTGTGTCTTTCTCTTTTCTAACTCACCTTTTTCTTACATCATTATACACTAGGAAAAGGGAGCCTCAAGCACAAGGATTTCACTCATCACGTCCAAACCTTAAAACCTCTAGGATTATTCAATCATCTTAAAAAATCAAAGCTACTGGATTACAGTTCAGCAGTTCCAGGTATCTCCCTGTGGCTACTTCAATACACCAAAAACTGAAAAAGGCTATCTACATACTGCATAAGAATTACCTCCAGAATGACCTCTCAATTCTTTCTGAAATCTTTCAGCCACTACAACTTCATTTTCTCTCACTTACTTTGACTCTTGTGGTCAAGAAAGCTTTCTCATTCCCATGATGCCTCAACCAGGCTCATCCCTGGGAGTCCTGTCCTAAGTTTCCAGGGAGATTTACATTCCTCAGAGTCATGTCTCATGAAGGGCATAGAGCAGTGAGCTCACCTGCAAAGTTGGCTTAGAGAGAGAGGCTACATCTGAGCAAAAAAGAGGTTCTCTGTGGGTGACTCTTAAGCATAATCTTAAGTAGGGTTAGCATCCCCTTTGGAGGACTGTTTCAAAAGGGCAAGTCCCAAGGTCAAGGGCCTGTCCCAATATATTGGCAGTCCACAACGCTTGTGAGAATATCAGCTCTTACCCAGGTGGGAAGTTTAATATTTCCACCTTTTACCCTACTGCCTCAAGGAGACTTTGCAAATACTTTATAATCTTCTGCCCAGCTTTGTCTGGGATGTACTGAGGTATCACAGCAAACTGTGCAAACAAACAAGATCTCACTCCCCATGCATGGTTCCATGTAGTTATGGGGTTCAAAGAAGCTGAACTTACAAGTTAAATTAGATAATGTGCTACCAAAAATATAAATTTTGCATCAAATAAACACCCCTTCCTTTGGTCTCCCACAGAAGCGGAATTTTTAAAATACAGTCAGTATCATCCTTTACCCTTTAGTGTGATTTACCTTAGTCCTACTCAGGTCAGTTTCATTCATATCTCTAATTGATGCCTGATCACTTTTTCAGTGTTTTAAACAGCTGCTATAATGAGAAACGCTGACTTCCTCTTAGCTATAGAAATCTAGCTCTGTGTCTCAGGTGTCACACAAATACCCAAAATTACATGGAATGTCCACGTTATACACAAAGAGCTCAGCCAGTCAGACTTTAGAAAAACATGTACAACTCCAGATGAGAAGCCCCTGCTGTTAGAACTTACAATCTAAGAACTTTTACAACAGGCCTTCACTTGATAAGCTATGCCCACAAGTTCAATTCTCAGAGTTTGCATATTATAATTAGTTCATACTAGTGAGGAATTATAATACCTGTCTTTTCATTTCTGGCTTATTTCCCTCAACTAACTGTCCGCAAGGCTCATTCACCTAGTTGCATGCCTCAGGACTTCATTCCTTCTTGCAGCCACTCAATAGTTCATTATATGCAACACCACAGTTCCCCCTTCCAGTCTTCAGTCAATGGAACTTAGATCACCTCTGTCCATTGGAATTCACCAACACTGCCACCATAAACATGAGTGTGCAAATGTGCATCCATGTCCCCAATCTCAGTTCCTGCAAGCACACACCTAACTATGGGATTGCAAGACCATATGGCAACTCCACCCCTAGCCTCCTGTGGCATCACCATACTTCCTTTCAGAAAGGCTACAACACTCTACTTCCCTACCAATAGTGAATAAGTTTATCTCTCTCTCCACATTTGCTCCAGTACTTCTATCTCTCTGTCCATTTTTAAACAGCTTTATTCACACATCATACAATCCAACCTAAGTAAGAAATCAACGGTTCCTGGTATAATCATATAGCCATGCCTTCACCATCACAACGTTCATGAGGATATTTCCATTTATCTGCAAATCCCCCTCTTATTGATATTTAGCTTTGCCTTATTGCCTTTGTGACCTTCAATGGAAGCATAATATAATGTTACTGTTAATTGTAGACTCTAAGTAAGCATTGTGATTGCATTTTTCCCATATAACATCCCATTTCAACACCTTGTAATGTTGACATTAATTTGTTCTCCCTCATGCAAAAGCTTTCTTATGTTTGCACATTTAATCAATTGTTCACTCTTGGCATCACTTAATTAAACCAATACAGTCTTTATCCTCTATCTTTCTTTCTGGTGTCATACATGCTCCCAGTCCTCCTGCCTCAACCATACTCACACTGAGCTTCATTCAGTGTACTTACAATATTGAGCTACCATCAGACACTACTGTGCAATTCATATTGGGGTCTTTACATCAGTCCTGTTGAACATTCTGTATTCCCTCAGTATCAAGCTTCAGATCTGTACCCTCTTTCTAGCTCTTGATAACCTGTGTTCTCAACTTTAATTCTCAAAATTACTCATTAATGTTAGCTCAAATTGGTGAGACCACACAGTATTTGTACTTCTGTTTTTGGCTAATTTCACTCAGCATAAAGTTCTCAAGGTTCATCCATGTTATTACATGCTTCGTGACTTTATTTTGTCTTACAACAGCATAATATCCCATCAGGTGTTTATAACAGTTTGTTAGCCACTCATATGTTGATGGAAATTTGGGCTGTTTCCATCTCTTGCCAATCATGAATGATGCTGCTGTAAACACTGGTGTGCAAATGTCTGCTTGTGTCCTTGCCTTCAGTTCCTATAAGTATATACCCAGCAATGGGATTGTTGGATCATATGGGAATTCTATACTTAGCTTCCTGAAGAACCATCAAACTGCCTTCCAGAGTGGTTACAACATTCTACATTCCCATCAGTAGTAAATGAGAGCACCTTTTCCTCCACATCTTCTCCAGCACCCATCCCTTTCTGTTTGTTTCTTTGCTTGTTGTTTTGATAATGGTCGTTCTAGTAGCTGTGAGATGATATTTCATTGTGGTTTTGATTTTCATTTTCCTAGTTGCTAGTGAAGTTGAACATCTTTTCATGTTTTTAAGCCAAAGCATTTCCCCCATGAAAAAATGTTTATCCTTGTCTTCTGCCCATGCTTTAATTGTATAATTCTTTTCTCATGTGTGTGAGTTGTAGAATCTCTTTATGTAGTCTGGATATTAAACTTTTGTCTGATATCTGGTTTCCAAATATTGTCTCCCATTGATTATTCTGCCTTCATACTTTCCTAACAAAGTCCTTTCATGCACAATAATGTTCAGTTTTGAGCAGATCTCTCCTATCAATTTTTTTCTTTCATTTCTCATACTTTGGGAGTGAGGTCTAGGAAATCACTGCCTGTCACAAGATCCTCAAGGTACTTCCCTACATTTTCTTTTAAACTTTTTATCATCTTAGCTCTAATGTTTGGGTCTGTGGTCGATTTTTAGTTAATTTTTGTATAACACATGAGATATGGGTCTTCTTTCATTCTTTCATTTTATCTAAGCTGTCTAGTTTGTTAGCACATAGCTGTTCACAGTATCCTCTCATTAACAATTTGATTTCTTCAGAGTCAGTATTTATACCACCACCACCACTCATTTCTGATTTTATTTATTTGTATCCTCTCTTTCTTTCTTTGTCAGCTTAGCTGAGGATCCGTATATTTTATAGACTTTCTCCAAGAGTCAACTTCTGGTTTTATTGATTGTCTTTATTGTTTTCAAGTTCTGAATTTCCTTTATTTCTGCTCTAATCTTCGTTATTTATTTCCTTCTGTTTGCTTATTGATTTTCAACTTCATTCCATTATGATCCAAGAAGTGGTTTGTACAATTTTGATATTCTTAAATTTATTGAGTCCTGCCTTTTGCCCCACCATGTGGTCTATCCTGGAGAATGGTTCATGAGTACCTGAGAAAAATGTGTATCCTGCTGTTGTTGGGTGCAATGTTCTATAAACATCTGTTAAGTGTAGGTCATTTATCATTTTTTTCAAGATCTCTGCTTCCTTATTGATCCTCTGCCTAGATGTTCTATTCATTGATGCAAGTGTTGTATTGAAGTCTCCAACTAATACCATAGAAGTGTCTACATCTCCTTTCAGTGCTGTCACTGTTTGTCTCGTGTATTTTGGGGCATTCTGTCTCAGTGCATAGATATTAATGATTATGTTTTCCAGATGCATTGCCCCTTTTATTAATTCATAGTGTCCTTCTTTGTCTCTCTTAATTGTTTTACATTTGAAGTCTAATTTGTCTGATAATAGTAAAGTTAGTCCCACTCTTCTCTGGTTGTATTTTGCATGCAATATCTTTTTCCAGTTATCACTTTCAACCTCTTTTGTCCGTGGATCTAAAGTTAGTCTCTTTTAGAGAGCACACAGATGGATCCTGTCTTTTTAACTAGTTTGCCAATCTGTGTGTTAGATCGAGTTTAATCCATTAACATTTTATGTTATCACTGTAAAGCAGTACTTTCTTCTATCATTTTTCCTTTTAGATTTTATCTTTCATATCTTATTTTTTCTCTCTTTCAACACTATTAGTTACCCTTCCAGCTACTTTTCACTTCTACAGTCTTCTCCAGATTTCTCTTTCCTGTCTTTTCCTACTTGCTGTAGTTCCTGCCTTTAACATTTCCTGTAGAGTAGGTCTCTTGTTCAGGAACTCTGTCAGTGTCTGTTTATCTATAAGTATTGTACACTTTCCCTCATTTTTTAAGGACAGTACTGCTGGATATAAAACTCTTGGTTACTTGTTTTTCTCTTTCAATATCTTACATATATCATACCACTGCCTTCTCGGCTTCATGGTTGCTACTGAGAGATCCACACTTAGTTTTATTGAGCTTCCCTTGTATGGGATGGATCGCGTTTCTCTTGGTGCTTTCAAAATTCTTTGTCTTTGACATTTGACAATTTGATTAGTAAGTGTCTTGGTGCATGTCTGTTTGGATCTATTTTGTTTGGGGTTTCCTGCAATTTTTGGACCTTCAGTTTTATGTCTTTCATAAGAGTTGGTAAACTTTCAGTAATTATTTCCTCCATTATTCTTTCTGATCTTTTTCACTTTGGGGTTAGTTTCCTGTTCTTTCTGTAGTTCCTCCAGGTGTATCATTAATTCCTTTCCTCCTGGGACATTCATAACACATATATTCATGTGCTTCATATTGTCTTTCAGTTCCTTGGAACCCTGCTTAAATTTTTCCATCTTTTCCCTATATATTCTTTTGTGGGCCGGGTTTTCAGTTGTCCTGTCTTCTAGTTCACAAATCCTTTCTTCTACCTCTTCAAAACAGCTGTTGTATGTCTCCATTTTGTTTTTCATCACTATTGTGACTTTCATTCCCATAATTTTTGCCATTTGTTTTTTCAAGCTTTGGAGTTCTTTTGTATGGACACCCTGTGTCTTCTTTATATCCTTCATGTATTTTTCCATATTTTCCTTCGACTCATTGAATTTATTTAGAAGATCTGTTTTAACATCATTCAGTAGTTGTTTCAATTCCTTTATCTCATCTGAGGTCTTACTTTGTTCCTTTGGTTGCACCTTGTCTTCGTTATTTCTATTATGTGTCATGATTCTCTGCTGGTGCCAAGATGTGATTTTCTTGCTTAGTTTATTTTAGAAGTTGTTCTATCTCTTTTATCTAGGGTTTTCCCATTGGTTGAATATGCACTGTACCTGTCTCTCTCACTGGACAGTTGTCAGATATGTTTGCCTCCCAGCCTCCCCCTGGGTAAATACAGTGGCTACTTCAGGGATGGGAGCAGGCATTGGGTACCACAGCTCTGCCTCTGTTCAAAATGCACTGATATAACAATTGGGTCATACATGTTTCCCAGCCAAAACAGGGGTGGGTTCCCGTGCAGGAGTCTAGAGCCATTCCAGAGGCTCACAAATAATTTTCTGGGTAGTCTCTGAAAATGCCTTTCAATTCTATTGTACTTTCTTTTCTGTCCAGCAGAGGGGAATGTTTGATAATTTAATTGCACAGGTTGTGTCTCTCCAGGTCTGGCGAAAAAATCATGTTTCCTGTTTGCTTTCTTTGCCAGCCAAAATCTGGCTCAACATGGGTCTGTGTGCCCTACTTTACTTGTGACAGAGTACACCCGCAGATGTTCCATGCTTTCGCCTCCCCCCAGGCAGGTATCAGGTCTCTCACTGTCGTTCTTCACAGGTATGGGTGGACTTTTAGGACTCAGGGGTGGAAACAGCTTCTGTCCATGTTTTCTTAGACTCTCTGTCTCTCATTGATGTGGTCCTTGAAATGCTCTCCCCTGTTCCCCACATCTCCAGAAAAGGTATGTCCCACTGCTGGAGAGAACATGTATTCTCTGTCTCCATCAGAGGGCCCCTGCTGCTGTTTCTTTGCCCATCCCATGCCACCAAGTGATGGGGAAGGGAGATGACAGGCCAGTCCAGGATGTAAATTTCCTACCTGATATTCTTCTACTTCTTCAGTTTGGGATTTCTGGGGTCTACCTCCAGGCCATATCCTCCTCCAGATTTCTGAATAATTTAGAATTGTCCTTGTTTTAACACTGAAAGTCCCAAGAGAGATTTTCTTGAGCTGTTTATGTAGCCATATTGATGACATCACCCCTCCACCCAGTTAGTTGATTTTTGGTGATGGCAGATCTACAGGTTCGATGGGGTGGAGACTTAGGATGTTTGATTGTAAGTTTTTTGGTGAGCTTTTGTCATGCCACAGATGTTAGTCTTTTCCTGCCCCACCCAATGCCACCTATGCCCTGGAACTGAACTGTTAAGCAGATATACCCTTCAGCTGAAATTACTCTGCCTTCAACCTCAAGTTCATATTACTGCCATTCTACAAAGCATTTTCATAATGTGCTAATTTTAAAAATGCATTTTGATTTCTGAGGCAAGAAACAAATTACCAATCCCACCATGAAGGTGGTATGCTTTTCCATTTAATACTATTTTATTTGTAAATAATATCATCTTCTCCTGGGTATGTAGAATTCAGTCAGGGACTTCCAGAGCCTAAGTTAAGCTGCTTACATTAGCTAAAATTCTAAAGCTTCAGAAGAGCCAGCTGTTGCCACTGATGGAACGAGTTCACTTGCTTTCATCCTAATTTGCTCATTGTATTGGATTTGAAGTTACTGATGCTATGTGTCTTTTGCCTAAATATCCCTGTGCCCTCTATACAGCTTTCTGTCCAAGAACTACCAGTATGTTTTGGCCTTGGCTTTTGCCATTGAAGAAATCAACAGGAACCCCCATCTTTTACCCAACATTTCTCTGGGATATGATGTGTATAATGCACTACACAGTGAACAGAAGACATTGGAGAACCTTTGGCAATCAGGGCTGGGCAAAGTCATCCCTAATTATACCTGCAGGACAGAGAGAAAATCTGTAGCAGCTCTTACAGGAACAACGTGGGCAGTTTCTGCTCAGATTGGGACACTCCTGGAACTCTACAAAGTACCACAGGTGAGTCTGGGTGGAAGTGAAGAGATATGATCTCATGTCTCTTTTGGTGCCATTATCAGGGGCCTTTATAAAACAAAAGGTGAAATAAGGGAGTTGTGCTTATGCATCTCTCAATGGGTACAACCAGTATCAGATACATGGGATGGGCACATGTCCTTTATTTGGAATAGAAAGAAGGAAGTTGGGGAAGGAACCAAAAGAGATTCCTGGAACTCTGTGAATCCTAAATTATTTCCTAGAAAGCTCTCTGCAATTGGGGGGTGATTATAAAACAGAATGAGCAAATCTTCCCCTCTACCATTTTCCACCATTGCTTATTATTCATCGGGACTGAGGTTGTGCTCCTCACTAATCCTCTTTCTTATATTGCTTCATTTTATGTTCCCCTTTTAGCTTTCCTATGGTCTTTTTGATCCTGACCTGAGTGATGGTGGCCAGTTTCCATCTCTCTATCAGATGGCCCCCAAGGACACATCTCTGGCCCTTGGCATGGTCTCATTGATGCTGCATTTCAGCTGGACCTGGGTGGGACTGGTCATCTCAGAAGACAAGAGAGGCTTTCAGTTCCTCTGGGACTTGAGAGGAGAGATGGACAGGAAGGGAGTCTGTGAAGCCTTTGTGAAAATGATCCCTGTCACTGAGAGGTCATATTACTCAAAGTACTGGAAGTATCATTTGCAAATCAAGGAATCCTCAGTGAATGTGGTTGTCATTTATGGTGACACCGACTCACTACTAGGTTTGAACTTTTGTAAATGGGAATATTTAGTGATCCAAAAAGTCTGGATTACGACCTCAAAATGGGATTTTGTCAACATTGAAAGAGAGTTTTTACTTGACTCATTCCATGGGACTCTCATTTTTTCACACCACCATGGTGAAATACCTGATTTCAAGACATTTATCACGACTGCTAGCCCTTCCATGTACCCTGAAGACTTTTACCTCAGTCATTTGTGGCTCATCTCTTTTGGTTGTGTGATTTCAAAATCTGACTGTAAAACACTGGAGAACTGTCCACCCAATGCCTCCTTGGAGTCCTTGCCTTGGTGGGAGTTTGACAAAGACATGATGGAAGGAAGTTATCATGTGTACAATGCAGTGTATGCTGTGGCTCAGACCCTTCATGAAATGCTTCTTCAACGAGCAGAAATGCAGTCAGTGGGAAATGGACATGAGCTGGTGGTTGACCCCTGGCAGGTAATGTCTCTTCCATTTGAAAGTGTGTGTATTTCAGAACTTGTAATAAAAAAATTGTGGTTTTCAAAGCAATAGGCTGAGTCCCCAATCTTAAGCTTTGTTCATATGAAACTTAACCCCATAAAGGATAGGTCAAGCCTACTTAAAATTAGGCCTAAGAGTCACCCCCAAGAGAACTTCTTTTGTTACTTAGATGTGGCCTCTCTCTCCAGTCAATACAACAAGTAAACTCACTGCCCTCCCCCTGGCTACATGGGACATGACTCCCAGGGGTGTGGACCTTCCTGGCAATGTGGGTCAGAAATCCTAGAATGAGCTGGGACTCAGCATCAAGGGATTGAGAAAACCTTCTCAACCAAAAGGGGGAAGGGTGAAATGAGACAAAATAAAGTGTCAATGGCTGAGAGATTCCAAACTTAGTTGAGAAGTTATGTTGGAGGTTATTCTTACACATTAAATAGATATCACCTTGTTAGTCAAGATGTAATGGAGAGGCTGGAGGGAACTGCCTGAAAATGTAGAGCTGTGTCCCAGTAGCCATGTTTCTTAAAGATGATTGTATAATGATATAACTTTCACAGTATGACTGTGTGATTGTGAAAACCTTATGTCTGATGCTCCTTATCTACCTTATCGATAGACAATAAAGCATATGGCATAAAAATAAATAATAGGGGGAACAAATGTTAAAATAAATTTAGTAGATTGAAATGCTAGTGATCAATGAAAGCGAGAGGTAAGGGATATGGTATGTTTGAATTTTTTTCTGTTGTCTTTTTATTTCTTTTTCTGAATTTATGCAAATGTTCTAAGAAATGATCATGATGATGAATATGCAACTATGTGATAATACTGTGAATTACTGATTATATATGTAGACTGGAATGATCATATGTTAAGAATGTTTGTGTCTATTTCTTGTTATTTTTTTTAAAAATTAATTTAAAAGAAATTAGCCAAAAAAATTGTGGTTTTCAGGTTCCACATATGCCCAAGCCAAGAAGTTTAGTGTCTTTCTCCAAAACATCAGGAGTTTATGTACTTCTTTCACTGTCTAGGAGGTAAATCTAGTCCTAGGTAGAAAGGTCATCAAATAGAAGGTCCTAGTGGCAAGGAGGAAACGAATTATGAACCAAGGTCAATGCTTTGTGTTGGTAAGGATCTGAACATCCTGCCCAACTAATATTTTCAACAAGAAATACCTAGACTTCTTCCATGAAAGTTTTAAATGACAACCAGGAGAGAACTAGGTCTTTAAGTGATTATGTAACCCAGGCACTGTAATGGATACTCTACATAAACGATCCCATTTAATTTTAGCAACCACTTCAGGTATTGATAAACTTGCTTTGAAAGATGATGCTCTAGGAGAATTCAGAATGTAAAGGAGTGTGGTTAGATTTGATCCTTCCATGAAGATTCTTCTGCATCCACACCCACAGATTTCTGGATCCCGCTTGTCTTTGGAGGAGATTCTGATATTTTATAACATCAGATTATATTCTGATATTTTGTAAACATTAGATATTTTAGCTCTCAAATGCTTTCATTTGTTTTACTTCATCGGATGCTAATAATAAAGTAGCATCATGAAGCAGGGGAAAAGGGGATATTCAACAATTTGGGTTTTCTGTCCTTAATACTGGGGCCCACTTTCTCACAGAATGATGCATCTCTTCTAGCTGCACCCATTTCTGAGATACATGCAATTTTACAATCCTGTTGGTGATCTAGTGACTTTGGATGAGGAAAAGAAATTGGATGCCAGTTATGACATCCTCAACTTTTGGAATTTTCCAGAAGGTTTTGCACTTAAAGTGAAAGTAGGACAATTTGCCTCAGATGTGCCACATAATCAACAATTGTCTCTATCTGAGGAGTTGATAGAGTGGGCCATAGGATTTTCAGAGGTGAGTAAGACCCAAGCACCATGGTTTATATTAAATGTAAATGACCAAAATGCTGTTGTGGGGTTTTTTTGTCCCCTTATTATTCAGAGAATGACTACATCTGGTGTTTAACAACTCACCTATAAAGTTGAAGAATTTTCGTATCCACTGTCCAATAGATTGAAAGAGAACACATTATCCAAATATATTTCTAATTATTATATATTTCATAACATACAATAAATATGACAGCCTATAATTAATGTGATTTCGGTATTTAAAATTTGAATCTGGTTGTGGTTCAACATCCCAAACAGTCTAATTATTAGAGGGTTAGTTAAAGTCAGAGCTGTGTTAACTCATCTCTGATTTTCTTCAGACTCCCCACTCTGTGTGCAGTGAGAGGTGTATTCCTGGATTCAGGAAAACCTCTCAGGAGAGAAAGCCTGCCTGTTGCTTCCTTTGCATCCCCTACCCAGAAAATGAGATTTCCAATGAGTCAGGTAAGTGTGGCTCTCAGAGAAAGCCCCCACCAATACTTTATCACCAAAACCTATAATATTTCCCATTGAAATGACACATTTCCTCTGCCATGAACTACCTTTTGAGTCATTCCTTTCAAACTTGCAGGCAAAACCATCTCTAGAAAAACCTTTTATTGACCCCAGCACAGTAACTTAAGTTTTCATCTAACTTGGAATTTAGCACATGGTATTATATGTAAACACTTTACATCTTGTTTGAAAGGATATTTAGATTATGTGGAAAGCGTGGATCTGAACCATCCTAAGTTTCAGCACAATGATGACATAGAATGCCCCTAATGAGTAGGTTTCAATTTCTGCTCTCCTTTCATTCAGAGCTGACTAGGGGAGAGAAAACACAGAGTCATTTCATGTTCATGCATAAAAGTACGTAATGGGATGTTCTAGTTTGCTAGCTGCCAGAATGCAATATGCCAGAAACAGAATGGCTTTCAGAAAGGGGAATTTGATAAGTTGCTAGTTTACAGTTCTAAGGCCGAGAAAATGTCCCAATTAAAATAAGTTTATAGATATGTCCAATCAAAGGGATCCAGGGAAAGATACCTTGGTTCAAGAAGTCCGATAAAGTTCAGGGTTTCTCTCTCAAGTGAGAAGACACATGGCGAACACAGTCAGGGTTTCTCTCTCATCTAGAAAGGCACATGGCGAATACAGTCAGGGTTCCTCTCTCATCTGGGAGGGCGCATGGCAAACACAGCATCATCTGCTAGCTTCTTCTTCAGGCTTCCTGTTTCATGAAGCTCCCCAGGAAGCATTTTCCTTCTTCATCTCCAAAGGTCGCTGGCTGGTGGACTCTGCTTCTCATGGCTATATCACTCTGCTCTGCTGTCTCTGAATGTCTATTCTCCAAAATGTTTCCTCTTTTATAGGACTCCAGAAACTTATCAAGACCCACCCAAATGGGTGGAGACATGTCATCACCTAATCCATCTTAACAACCACTCTTGATTAAATCACATCTCCAAGGAGATGATCTGATTACAGTTTCAAACATACAGTATTTGTCATGGTTAGGGACAGGTGTCAACTTGGCCAAGTTGTGGTACCTGTTCATCTGATTGGGCAAGCGCCGGCCTGTCTGTTGCAATGAGGACATTTCATAGGATTAGGTCATGATCACGTCAGCTACATCCACAGCTGATTCCATTTGTAATCAGCCAAAGGGGAGTGTCTTCTGCAATTAGTGATGCTAATGCAATCATGGGAAGCATTTTAAGGAGGACTCAGAGGAGACAGGTTGCATTCCTGCTTTGGCTGGTGAGCCTCTCCTGTGGAGTTCATCCAGGCCATCCATTGGAGTCATCAGTTTCGCAGCCTGCCCTGTGGATTTTGGACTCTGCGTTCCTACGGTCACGTGAGACACTTTCATAAATTTTATATTTGCAAGTGTTCCCTGTTGATTCTGTTTCTCTAGAGAACCCTAACTAATACAGTATTGAATAGGGATTATTCTACCTTTATGAAATGAGATTTGATTAAAACATGGCTTTTCTAGGGTCATAGTTCCTTTCAAACCAGCACAAGGGACCTATGGAAGAATATCTACATTGAGGCAAGGGGGCTCATAGAATTCTTCCTAGAGGCGGTAGTATTAATATTATGTAAGATGAATGAAGAGTGGGACAAATTCTTGGCAGAATTATTAGAAGTGGCAAAAAAGTCAAGTTACCACTGCATGTAATATTCAGAGGTGCAGAAAACTGAAAAACAAAGTTCTCTGTAATAGGATCACAGAGTATACTGGGTGTTGGGATTGAACATGATGCAGAATCGGGACAGAAAACTAGTATTTAAGATTTTTTCATACTGTAACTAATATCCTGAAAATACTTACATTTGTGGTATTTTAAATGCTAGAATCACCTTAATTGTGGGGATTTTCCAATTTCTTTCTGTGATTAATAAGGAGCTTAATATCACAAAATAAGTATTGTAATTTCAGTTCTTTGAAACGTGTTGAGTGATGATATATAACCTGGCATTTAATCAAACTGAGAAAAATGATTCATGCGCACATTGGGTATAAGGTAAGTTGGAGAACATATTCCAAGTGCATATATAAACACCACTGTACCCATCCATTTCAATTTCCACATGATTGAAGATTTAGAAATAGTCTTTTAAACAACCCATACTTAAAATTATGCCGGTGCTCGGCCGACCCCAGGGCGGAGACCTCGTTCCAGGATCAGGGTTTCGTGGCAGCAAAGAAATCACAGACGAGAAAGCAGATACAGAGTAAAATTTACTGGAGGAGAGTACACCATGCATATGCTGACGGGAGAGATGTCTGAGCTTGGACTTTTCTGTGCTGGCTCATTGCCATGCTTTCAGGCTAAAAGCCAGGTATGGAAAATTCCAAATGCCCCTTTGTGCTCTACTTCCCTCCCCCTCTTTCCCTCTTGGTTTTTTTCAGCCATGTCTGAGAAGTGGAGCAAAGGATTCCAACATCTAATGTTTGGTGCTTGTGGTTAAGCCATTTCCTATCTTGCTTTAATTTCTTATGCAGCCCCAAAGCTGAATTAATCCTTCAGCTCTGAGTCTAGACTGAGTGATGCCCCTGGGTGAATTTTTCTAACCTCCCTCAGTAGGAATTATAAGATGCTTTGAAATTGAAAACACTACATATCAATCCTTCTTTGGTGGACCCAAAGCTGTTCATAGAGAAAAAAAAAAACTATAATTTTAAGATTATATATACTTGAGTATAATTTTGTATTTTTTAAATGTAAACAGTTGAAATTCTAAGTATTCAAACAAACTAAAGAACAGCAAGCTAAACATAAAGAAAATAGAAGATATAAAATGATATATATATAAAGAAAGTGCAATAAAAGACAAATATAGAGGCAATAAACAAAGACAAAGCTAATTCTAATAGAAGATAAAATTGGTAAACCCATGCTCGCTTCAGCAGCACATATCTAAAATTAGAATAATACAGAGATTAGCATGATCCCTGCAGAAGGATTACACGCAAATTCGTGAAGCGTTCCATATTTTTGAAAGAAAAAAATTGGTAAACCCCTAGAATGATGTATTAAGTAAAAAAGAAAAATTTCAAAATAAGGAATACCAGATCCTCTGTACAGAATTTTTTAGCATCATGAAAATATAGTATAAATAATTTAATGCAAAAACATTTGAAATTTTAAGTGAAATTCACAAAATCCCAGAAAAATAAAAGTTATCAAAGTGTCCTAAGAAAAAAACAAAAAATCTGAAAAGTTTCATATCCACTATAGATAATGAATATCTACTTTAAAACATTCTCATAAATTTTTATTGTGACCAATGGTTTCACTGGGTATTCTACCAGACATTCAAGGAAGAAGGTAATACCTGTTTACTCAAACTCTTCTAAATAAGGAAAAAATGGGAAAACTTCTCAATCTATTTTATGAGAAGAACATAACATTTGTACCAATATCTGGCAAGTTCATAACCAAAAAAGGAAATTTACAGACCACTTCCTTTTTTGAAAATAAACTCATGTAACTTAAAACATCTGCATTCAAAATCCAGCTATATTTTATGAAGCTATGTCATGACAAAGATTGGTTCATGCAGCTCAATTTAGTATATGAGCCCCCCAAAAGGAGAAATAGAATCTCAATAAATGCAGGAAAACATTTAATATAACTCAACACCCATTCATGACTTTAAAACAAACATAAACAACCCTTAAAAGTTAGTAATAGAAGGGAACCATCTTAACCCCATAAAGGATACTTTTTGAAAACTAGAGTAAACATCAAACCTTGTGGTGCAATACTGAAAGCATTTCAAGACAGCGAGATCAAGAAGAAGACAACAATGCTCAATATTACCATTTCTACTGGACATTATCCTGGAGACCCTGCCGAATGCAATATTAGCAACAAAAGAAATGATAGGAATAATTACTGGAAAGCAGAAATAAAACTGACTTCATTTGAAGGCAATAGCATTGTGTAAATATAAAATCAAGAAAATTTTATAATCTGAGTTTAGTGGTCTGAGTCCAAGGTTAATATACATATTTCTAAATTGATATATGCCAGCCATAGGGCATTCTAAAATGAAATTTTAAAAGTTGACATTTAAAACATCTTGAAAGTTTTAAATGCTTATAAATAAATAAAATTAAGGAAAGTCTGGAAACCATCTGCACATAAAGTTATAGAAGAAGATTGATAAATAATTTAAGAAGCTTGAAATAAATTGACGGGTATACCATGTCCATGGATGAAAAGATGTAGCATTATAAAGATTTCTGTACACTCCAAATGGATCAATTGAATCAATGTAATTGCTATCACAATCTATTTGTGGCAATGCAACTTATTATTAAGTGAAAAAAGGTAATATAAATTTAAAGATAATCAGTGGAATGGGGGTGCTTTTACTACTTGTTTCAAGTTTCTTAAAATCACAGTAATGTAGTTTTAACATAATGATAAAAAAAAGAAATAAAAGGATACAAATGGCAAAGCCAGAAACAAAATGGTCACATTTGAATTCATCAACAGGAATACTGCAGTTCTAAATGTAAAAAAATAAAAGATTTTTTTTTTATGGAAAAATAAAAGATTTTAAAGGAGCACCATGGAGAAGAACATTGTCAACTTGTGAGGCAAAAATTTCTTAAACAAGACAAATATAACACTAAAGGACAAATTTAATAAATGTAACTATATTAAAATTTCTATTTTCTATTCATCAGTAAATGGTCAAACCAGCAAGTGGAATAAAATATTTAAAATAGATCTAGCCAATAAGAAATCATATCTATGATATATAGGGAGCTCCTACAAAACAACAGTAAAGGCAGAAAATCCATTAGAAAAAAGGCATGACTGGGAACAGGGTCTTCATATTAAAAATGTTTAGATTTGCAATGCGAGACAGTGCTCAGATTAATTAGTCACAAGGGAACTCCAAGTATAAATCTTAGTAAATATTTGAAATTATCCCTAATAATAGCTAAAATTAACCAGACTTACTGTGTCAAGTGTTGGTGAGAATATGGAATAACTGTAACTCATATTGCTTGTTGGAGTGGAAATTGGTGTATTTATTTGGAAAACCACATGGTATTACCTTCAAAGGTGAATATTTGCCTATTATGCGACCTAGCAGTATAGCATCATATTTGTGCCATATGTACAAACATGCTCATAGCGGCATGATTTGCAATGACCCAAACCCATATATGGTTCAAACTTCCATCACCAGTAAATTGGATAAATAAAAGATGATGTGACAATGTAATTGCATTCTGTCCAACAATATAAGTGAATGGATTATCCCACTTCATGCCTGAAAAGATACCTATATTTTAAAAATATAAATTACTAAGTATTGGCAGCGATCTGGAAAAATTGGAACTCTAGTGCATTGTTAGTGGGAATTTAAAATGGTGCCGCCATGGTGGAAAGCAGTATGGCAGTTCCTTAAAACGTTAAATATAAAGTTACTATATGACCAGGCAGTTCCATCTCTAGGCATATACACAAACAGAGTGAAAAGAGATTTTCAAACAGATAATTATGCACAATGTTTATAACAGCATTATTCCTAACAGCCAACAGGTGGAAGGAACCCAAGTACACATGGATAAATGAATGGATAAGCAAAATATGGTATAGACACAAGGCGAAATATATGCTTGCTGGACATGGTGTGTTTGTAAAAAGAAAATATCAAAAATATATATTTAAAAAGTGAATAAACTATAGCTATAGCCAGTGGCATGAATGAATCTCACAAACATAATATTGTGTAATAGGACCCAAGCAGCATTAGATTCCAGGATTACATATAAGGAAGGTAGTTTCTTTGGAGAAGTGCCATAGGTGATGATTTAAAGGGTTGGGTTATGGATTCCTGAGGGGCTGGTTATGTGCTCTGCCTTGGCCTGTGTGATGTTACACATGTGTTCAATTCCTTATAATTCATTAATCAGTACATATGTGATTTGTGCCCTTTAAAGAGTGTATGTTATCTGCCAAACACATATTTTTTAAAAAGAAAAGTATGAGAACTTAAGAGTAAATGATAAATGCAACTGTTATCCAATCAAAGGTCTAAAATTCTAAAGGAACGCCAGAGGTCTGAGAAAACATTTGTGGGAAGGAAACTAAGCAGACTGAAACACAGAGTTAATACAGGATGAAAAGATTTGGTTTAAAATTGCCCACTGCTATTTACTTGGGTCCTGTGAGTAAGAGAAACTTACTGAAATTGGGCTGATGACACTTTGCATTTCTCACCAGATACAGACCAGTGTGTGAAGTGTCCAGATCGTCAGTATGCAAACAGGGAGAGAACTCGCTGCCTCCAAAAAGCTGTGACCTTCCTGGCTTATGAAGACCCTCTGGGGATGACTCTGGTCTGCACAGCTCTGTGCTTCTCTTTGCTCACGGCTGTTGTTCTTGGGGTCTTTGTGAAACACCGAGACACTCCCATAGTCAAGGCCAACAACCGGGCTCTCAGCTACGTCCTGCTCATCTCCCTCCTCCTGTGCTTCCTCTGCTCCATCCTCTTCATCGGTCGTCCTAACACAGCCACCTGCATCCTCCAACAATTCTCATTTGGAATGGCGTTCACCGTGGCCGTGTCCACTGTCTTGGCCAAAACCATCACCGTGGTTCTGGCATTCAAGGTCACTGTACCAAGGAGAAGGATGAGGCAGTGGTTGGGGTCAGGAGCACCTAACTCGGTTATTCCCATCTGCTCCCTGATCCAGATGACTCTCTGCGGAATCTGGCTGGGAACTTCTCCCCCATTTGTTGACATAGATGCACACTCTGAGCCTGGCTATATTATCATCGAGGGCAACAAGGGCTCAGTCACTGCCTTCTACTGTGTCCTGGGGTACCTGGGATGCTTGGCTCTGGGGAGCTTCACTGTAGCTTTCATAGCTAAGAACCTGCCCGATACCTTCAATGAAGCCAACTTCTTGACCTTCAGCATGCTGGTGTTCTGTGGTGTTTGGGTCACTTTCTTCCCCATCTACCACAGCACCAAGGGGAAGGTCATGGTGGCCGTGGAGATCTTCTCCATCTTGGCCTCCAGTGCTGGATTGCTGGGCTGCATCTTTGCCCCAAAATGCTATATGATTTTGTTAAAGCCAGAGAGGAACACTCAGCATGCACTACAATGTAAAGCATATTCTGGGGGCAGTAAGCCTCCTTAAGTTTTAACTCATATGATTCCTATGATAAATAGACTGCCTGTGATATTGCAATCAGATATCAGATAGCAATATAATGTAATTTACCTTCTTAAATGAGCAAGCTACTCTCATTCATCTCTAACAGTGCTGGGAGCATTACAGCCCTTAGCCATCAACTTTTCACATTTTAATTATTTGTTTTTAGTTTATCACATTAAATTCACTGATGAATACTGATATTCTATCTTAATTATGTGTATCATAACCACCTTTATATACTCTTCCAATTTGCTTTTTCACTTCCTTTTTCCTAATTTTCTAATAAACACAATAAAGATTCACATGGTTATCTTAATGATCCAAGAGCATTTATGGGATATTATTTTCCCACAGATTTCAATTGCAGTATTTTAAATATAATAAATTCCTACCTATAAATGACTCTGTTTCTAGACCCCTTATTACATTTCATTGACTTTTTTTTTCCTTTTGAAGAAAAACAACATTGTGTTAATATGCTGAACTTGATGGTGTGTCTTGTTTAATAGCTGGTAATGTATTTACCTCCTTTTTGCATTATTTCAGGCCTTGAGGGAGAGAAGAACCTCATGACGTCTGTGACAATTAAACCTGCCTGGCAGAAATGCTATTTAGGGAAGATGGTCTAAAATTGAACTTTTCCTTCTCTTCTGTAGGTTCTCTAGAGTCCACTTGACCATGATAAAACACCAGGATGCTTTTTATGGACCACTGGTTTATCTTCTCCTAGAATCTCCTGCTAAAATGTAATTTGTTTAATATTATGCCCTGATTTCAAGAACTAGTCAGAGAAAAACATTCTTTAATATTTACAAAACTGTTATGGGGAGGCTGACTTCACCTCTGCTCCAAAGAACAGCTAAAGTAGGGACAAGAAAAAAGACCAGGAGAGCGATTTCAGGGTGTAAGTGACCTGGGAGGGTCTTCTACACCATAAGGAAGTCCTGGTTGACAAAGCAGAAGAACTGAGATGCAGAGAGGTGGAGACGGACCAGCTAGTGCAAACAATCTATGTAGGTCATTTCCAGATGGAGGCTTAGGAGCCGTCAGGAGTGCAGGGACAGAGAGACCTGGACAAGGCAGTAAACCAAGCTGCGTTTCTTGAACGCACTCCCCTCACACGTGCTGTTCCCACCCCGTGGCCCACAACTCCTCCCACACCCCATGCACCTGAACCCCGTCACCTGCCTCCCCCACTGTACTCCAAGCACCCTCGCCCCACCCCCTCCGCACACACCCCTGCCCCATGAATACCCACGAGTCTATTCTAGCCTGAGCCTCCACTCCCATGCGAGCGCACAGTCTCACCCTGCCCCTCCGGAGACACACATACCCGCAGCAGGCCCCTTGACCCCCATCTCTGCCTCCCTGCCCGCTGCAGGCAGTCACCTCCACATCCGGGCTTCAGGCACTCACCGTTGCACCTGGGCCACACCCCCACCCAGCCCATAAAGTTGTTTAACCCCACCCAGCTCCCCCCCCATTGAGTTCTGTGTACGTGCACATCAGCATCTGCCCCAAAGCCGCGTGCACGCGCACACGCCCATTACGCCACGCCCCTTCAGCTCCGGGCAAGTGCTGGCCAGTGCATCCCGGCCTCCCCTGCCCCAGCCCACACAGGCAGGGTCCCACCACACTGCCCCTGAGCTCTGTGCATATGCACACCAAGGCTCTGCCCCCCCAAGATCCACTCACTGGCACAGCCACATCCTCCTTGCCGAACACACACATTTCTGTGCATGGAGCTCTTGACCACCTGCACGCCCCTTACCCCACCCACGGCACAAGGGCCCTTCTCCCACACCTGGCAAGTGCTCTCAGGCACGTCTCTGTCACATAGCCTCTGCCCAGCACAGGCGGGCACTCCTACCTCACCCAACACCTGCACCTGTGGACCCACCCTAAGGCCCCACCCACCTGTCATTCCCTACCCCTGACACTCTTCCCACAACCTGTGTGACCTGTGCCCCACCCCTACACACCCACACATCCATATTTGGGCCCCCCTGGACCCCTCACACTGCACAAGGACACACCCACACCCTGCACTCGCTGTGTCCCTACTCTGTGCCCCATACCCCACACCCTGACACACACAACCCACATGCTTCATGCACCCACACCCATCCTGCCCACATACCAGGCACAGCACAGCTGCTCAGGAACCCATCTGCCTCCTGCTGCACCCTTGTCCTCCATGCTGCACCCTGCTCCTGCACCCCAAAGCCCCCATGCCACATGTCCACAACCCTGTGACCTGCACTCCACACTCACAGGCACCAGCGTAGAGTCCCTGGTTCATGCATATACCTGCACGGCAACCCATCACTGCACTGCTGTGCCCCTCCTACGGCCCACATCCTGCTCCATACCTGTCCCACAAATTTCATAGGCTACTGAAGGAAGTCAACATCCAAAGTAACCTTATCAAAATATTTACATGCTTCAAAGACAACAGATGATCACTAGGCATATAAAGATGCAGACAGATATAGTCCAACCTAATGACCAAATTAAAATACCAGAGGAGACACAGAATTCAGAACAACTAATCAAAAATGTTCATATACTTCACTAAACAAAATCAGTGGGATGGCTAATGGCATAAAGGAGAACAAGAAGACAATAGAAGAGCAGAATGAGGAATTTGAAGGAATAAATAGAAAAATAGCAGAGATTGTAGAGATTAAAATGCTGTAGACAGGTGGTGCAACAGTGGCTCAGTGGCAGAATTTTTGCCTGCCATACCAGAGAGCCATGTTTGATTCATGGTGCCTGCCCATGCAAAAAAAAAAAAAAAAAAAAAGATGCTGTAGACAAAATAAAAAATATACTAAAGACACACAACAGCAGATTTGAAGAGGCAGAAGAAAGAATAAGTGAACTAGGGGACAGGACACTGCTTTTGAACATACAATGCAAATGACAAAAAAAATGGAAAAATTTTTATTTGGATCTCAAGGAAACGATGGACAAAACAAAGTACACAAATGTAAGAATCACTGGTGTCCCAAAGGAGAAGAGAGCAGTAAAGGGCTAGGAAGAGTAGTTGAGGACATAATAGGAGGAAAGTTACCAATCTTTATAAAAGAAATAAATATGCAAATAAAAGATGTCCAACAAACTCCAAATAGAATAAATTCAAACAAGCCTATCCTAATACACATGCTAATCAGTCTGTCACATGTTGAACAGAAGCAGAAAATCCTGAAAGTGGTAAGAGAAAAACAATCTACTACATACAAGGGAAATCACATAGGACTGAGTTCAGACTACTCAGCTGGCATTATGAAGGCAAGGAAGCAGTGGTATTATATATTTCAGATCCTGAAATACAAAGACTTCCAGGCAAGAATTTTGTACAGAGCCAAATTGTCCTTCAAAACTGAGGGAGAGATTAAAATTTTCACAGACAAACAAAGACTGAGAGATTATGTCAACAAGAAACCAGCTCTACAGGAAATACTAAAGGGAGTTCTGCTGGATGGAAAGAAAAGACAGGAGAGGGAGGTCTGGAGGAGGGCACAGAACTGAAGAGTACCAGTAAGGGTAACATAAAGGATGAAGAGAGAAAGAGGGGTGTGCAGGGGTAGTTTCGTGGTAGAATTCTCGCCTGCCACGAGGGAGATCCTGGTTCAATTTCTAGCCCATGCACTTCCTAAAAACAAGTAAGCAAAGAGAGAAAGGAAGAAAAAACAAATGAACAAAAATTCAACAAATTGTGCTGCAATAATGGAATATTCACATGGAAAAATAAAGAAATTTGACCCCCACCACACAACGTACAAAAGAAAGAGGGAAAAGAACATGTAGATCTGACAAATAAAATCCCAAGGATAAAATGATGGATTCAAGAAATGGCTTTACAGTAATAACTTTGAAAGTTAACAGGCTAAACCTACCAAGTAAAAGATACAGTGTGGCAGAATGGATTAAGAAACATAACCCAGATATATGCTGCTTACAAAAGGTTCCTCTTAGACATAAGTGTACAGACAGATAGAAAGTGAAAGGATAGAAAAAGACGTTCCATGCAAGCTGTAACCAAAAGAAATCAGGAGTAGCTATACTAATATCAGACAAAACAGACTTTAAATGTAAAGACATCATAAGTGACAAAGAAGGACACTATATATTAATAAAAGGGACAACTAACCAAGAAGAAATAACAATCATAAATGTCTATGCTTCCAATCAGCGAACTCCAAAGTAACATGAGACAGACATTGACAAAACTGAAGGGAACGATAGATGTTTCAACAATGACAGTAGGGCACTTCAGTACACCGCTCTCCTCTATAGACAGAAAAATGAGACAGAAGAAATAGGGAATTTAACAATTTGATAAATGAATTACACCTAACAGACGTGTATAGGTTGTTACACCCCAAAACACCAGAATATACATTCTTCTCTAGTGCTCATGGAACGTTCTCCAGGATAAATCATATGCTGGGGCACAAAACCATTGATTGTGCACTTTGGATGATTACATGGTGTGTGGATAGATCCCAATCTTAGCTAGACTGACAAAGAAAAATGAGGGATGATTTAAATAAATATAATCAAAAATCAGAGGGGAAACATTATGACTGATCACGCAGAAATAAAAAGGATCATAAGAGGATACTATGAACAACTTCATGCCAGCAAATTAGACAAATTGGATTAAATGGACATGCAGACAACCCACACTGAATCTTGAAGGGGCAAAGACCATAGTAGACTAATCACAAGCAAAGAGGTTGAATCAGTCATCAAAAACCGCCAAACAAACAGAAGACCAGGACCAAGGAGTTAATACTAGAGGAGTACATGGGAAATAATGTACTTATTGCAAATTATGGACTACAGTTAACAGTAATATTTTAACACTCTTTCATCAACAGCCACAAATGGGCTACACCAATATGATTGGTAAATAATAAGGGGGATAAAGAGTATGGGACGATCTTGGCTTCCTTTTTATTTTTATTTATCTTCTGGAGTAATGAATGTTTTCTAAAATGGATCATGGGGTTGCATGCAAAACCATGTGATGATACTGTGAGCCTGTGATTGTACAGTCTGGATAGATTGTCATGGTATGTGAATATATCTCAATAAAACTGCATAGAAAAACTATAAAAAAAGGAAAAGCCTTCCTAGGCACAACATCCTTATCAGAATCTAACACCTCCGTTCATCTGATGGCCTTACTCCTTGTGTCTTCATGTTTTTACTAAGGACAACCAAAGGGGGGAAAAGAAGTCACTGGAGCATTGCTGGATATGTCATTCAATGCTCCAAGGCAGTGGTTGAACAAATGTCTGATCACTTGGCATGCTTTTAAGAATCAATTCTCAATGTCTACCTGACCAAATGAAATGGAACAAAATTAAGTTTCAGTATGAAACTTAATGAAAGTTTCTACAAATGAAAGTAGACCCTATCTCACACCATATACATATAATACCAGAAAAATTATCAAAGATCTAAATATAAGAACCAAAATTATAAAAGTCCTGGAAGAAGACATAGGAAAACCTCTTCAGAATCTTGTGTTAGGCCATGGATTTTTAACTTTCTGCCAAAAGCATGAGCAACAAAAGAAAAAATGGGTAAAAGTTCTTTGTCAGTATTAAAACTTGCATGCATGAAAGAATCAAACAAGAAAGTAAAAAGACAACCTACAAAATGGGTGAAAATGTTTGGAAATTATATATCTCAGAAAGGTTTAAATCAGAATATATACAAAAAGTCCTACGACACAGCAACAAAAAGGTAAGATATCCAATTTAAAAAGGATAAAATACTTGAAGAAACATTCTTCCAAAGATATACAAATGTCAGATAAGCACATAAAACAATACTCAACTTCATTAGCCATCAGAGAAATGACAATCAAAACTATGATGAAATATGATTCCACACCAACTTCAATGTCTACTTTTTAAAAAGGAAAACAACAAATGTCGGACACAATGTTGAAAAATTGGTACCCTCATACATTGCTGTTGGGAATGGAAAATGATGCAGCTGTTGAGACTATTCTTCAAACAGTTAAATATATAATTGCCATATGACCCTGTAACCCTCCACATCCAAGTTTGTACCCAGTTCTAGTGTGCTAGCTGCTGGAATGCAACACACCAGAGGTAAATTAGCTTTCAATAAAAGGGGATTTATTTATATAATGTATAGTTCTTCAGAGGGAAGGCAGCTAACTTTAGACTGAGGTTCTTTCTTACGTGGGAAGGCACAGGATGATCTCTGCTGGACTTCTCTCCAGGCCTCTGGGTTCCAACACCTTTCCCCAGGGTGATTCCTTTCTGCATCTCCAAAGGCCTGGGCTGAGTTACGAGTGCTGAGATGAGGTATGCTGAGCTGCTTGGGCTGTGCTACTTTGAGCTCTCTCATCTAAGCACCAGCCAATTAAATCACTCATCATTCATTATGGCAGGCACACCTCAGTCAACTGCAGATGTAATGAGCAACAGATGAGATTCACGTACCTTTGGCTCATGTCCACAGCAATAGAACTAGGCATCTTCATCTAGCCAAGTTGACACCTGAATCTAACTACCACACAACCTAAATTATTGGAAGCGTGAATTTGAACAAATATTGCACAAGTATGCTCATAGTGACATTATTCCCAATTGCCAAATGGTAGAAGCAACCCAAGTGTCTATCAAATGATGAATGGATAAGCCAAATACTATCTCTACATAAAATGGAATATCATTCAGCTGAAAAGGCAATGTAGTTTTTATTTATTTTATTCATATTTTAACACAGATGAACCTTGAAGATTTCCAGGATTGTGAAATAAGGTCACACAACAGAAGAAAAATTGTATGTGCTCACTCATATCAAATACTCAGAATACGCAAATTTATGTTCAGGAAACTTTACCAGGGCTAGGGAAAGGCAGAGGGAATGGGGAGTTGATTCTTATTATTTACAGAGTTGTGTTCAGGATGATGAAAAAATTTGGGGAATAGATGGTGGTGTGATGGTAGCACAACATTGTGAATGCAATTAATACCACTAACATATATTTGAATGTGTTTTAAAAGGAAAATTTTAAGTTGTATGACTGTTACCACAATATAATTTGTTAAAAGCAGGGAATGTCCAGTGAACCCTAAGGTAAACTATGGACAACAGTTAATTGCATAATAATTATAATATTGTTTTATCAATTTAACAAAGGTATCAAAATAATGCAAATAGTTATTTAAAGGGAAAACTGTGTGTGTGTGTGTGTGTGTGTGTGTGTGCGCGTGTGTTATGAAGGGTCTTTGTTCTTTTTGCTTGGCTTTTCTGTAAAACTGAAACTGCTCTAATAAAAGCATGAAGAAAGGGTGGGCTACTGTGGCTCAGCAGGCAAGAATGCTCACCTGCCATGCCAGAGGACCCGGGTTTGATTCCCGGTGCCTGCTCATGTTAAAAAAAAAAAAAAAACATGATACTCTGTGAAATAAGCAAGACACAGAAGGATGAATCCTGTATGGTTTTGCTTTATTAAAAAAATCTATAAAATGCAAATTCATATAGACAGACAGTAGATTAGAAGCTGAAAAGAGTGAAGACGTGGAAGGGTTGCTATAGAGTGTTTACAGATTTGTTGATTTCATAATAAAGTTAATTTTCAAATTGATACATTGCTTCTTTGTATTTGAAATATGAGTATGGCTTTTACGTTAAAGCCCCTGTAAACTGGAAACTATAATTGAAGAGTACATAAGAGCTTCCATATAACTGATGAAGGGCCCTAATCCTATGAAGAAAATTCACTTTTCTCCCTCTCTTCTTACATTCATATTAAAAAGACCTCAGAGATTGGGATGACATGATTAGACCAATTTGTCTAGTTGTGAACTCTCAAGATCTTACAAGATTCAATATCCAACTGTGACCTACAGTCCTTCGAATTGGCAGTCCCAATCAAGCGGGCTGTCACCTGAGGGTCACGGTCTACATTCGGAGGTCCATGCCTGGCCATGTCTTCCTTCCAGGCCAGAGTGTGGAGACTCAGCCCTCATCACTCACCTGGATGAGAAGCGAGAGTGGAGCCACAGTCCTTGGTCATGCCACAGGTGAAAGACAGCTCAGCCCAGTGAGCTCCATGGGAGGTATCGGATATAGTAGGGCAGAGGGGAGCATTTTTTATATCATTAGAAAAAGAGCATAAGAAATAGCCAAATGGGTGGTCTCTGAAATGCAAAGTTTCAATTCAGAGGCTATGTGTAGGGATTTCATTACCTTCATTCCTGGTGCTTCTCTTTGCCACCGCTAGTTCTACCATCCATGTAAACATCCTCCACCAAAACAGAAATTAGGATCACTACACTATCCGCTAAGTACTCCAAAATTATCATAAAGGTGAGGGTTCTGATAATGACGACAAGGAGGACGACAGAAACCAAAATATCACAGAGTTACTGAGGACTTCCTAGCACTAATCTCTAAGCTCAGTTTTCTGAATACCTTCTTCATTTCAACTGTGCAATGATCACCAAGATACTCATGCAAATATTATTGCTACTTTACAGATGAGGAAATGAGCATGTCATTTTTATTTAATTTTTGACAAGTGCTGTATATAAAGAAGTGAAACCAGGTTTAATCTGTGTCATTAGACTCTGGACACAGAGCACTTGAAAGTATTCTCCCCTGACAATCCAACCTGCAATTTCTATTTTTTGTTTGTTTGTTTGTTTCTCCCAGTCAGAATGGTCAGAGGGAAATTATTCAGTCCCATTCTGATTCCCCAGAGCATATGCAGTGTATGGCATATTTGGGAACAAAATTTTAAAAGATCTCTGTTAAATATGGATTAGCTTCTTTAGTTCACAAGGACAAGGTGCATGTACAATGGATCCCAAACAATCGGTGCTTTCCTACTTGTGCTTTCATCATTTCCAGAGAGATGTAGTAGGACTAGAGACAAGAAAAAAATGTGCTTTAATGTTCTATGTCATGACTTTTATATGGAACCTATTACTCCTCATTTAATAGGCTCTCCAACATATTATTTAAAACTTTCAGCAGATTACATAAATATTAAATCAATAAGACCAAATGGAGGGCAAGGGGAAAGTACATCCTGTTGTGTGCTCTAAGACAAATTTTGTGATTTCCAGTCATTCCATGGTCCGATGTCTTAAAATAAGATAGGCTTCGATCTCTGATATATAACTTTTAAAAAGGCAATTAAATATTTCTGGGGGTAATATTTCATCAATAAATCTGTTCCTCAAATAGCCATCAAAATCTAATATTACACACATGATGGGATAATTGTTAGTATCAAAAAGTCCAGGGTTTGGAAGATATGGGATCATGTATTGGTTCTCTGGTTCTGGAACTAGGGATAAGTCCCCTCCGCCAGAAAGGAATGAGTGGTGTTTTTCTGCAAACCTGCTCTCGTCCCAGGGAGCAAATTGAAGTAGAATCACTGATTTATCCTCTTAACAGGTGTGGTATAATACTCAAGTGCATCTGCAGAATATAAGGGCTTCAACTCTAGTGCCTCACTGTCCTATCCATAGCTCTGCTTACAAACTCTTCAGCCCTCTAAATCTCCAGTCAAGAGATTTGTTCGGGCCTCTTCTTCCACACTCCTCCTTCCCTAGTCACAGTCACTCATCCTTCTTCCCTGTGTGATTGGCTACCCTCCCCTGGAGTCCATGCCCTAGCTCCACCTCTCCTCAACCGTATATATTCCGGGGCTCACAAAGCCTCGAGGTCTTTAGCTACTGGTGGCCATGGCATAAGCTCCTGCCAACAATAAAGCTACCTTGCTTCATGCCTTAATTGACTCGGCCTCCAGTCCTTCAGACCCGCAGTGGTCCCCTGCACGCACGCCTCTGACCCAGACCCTCGAGCTCGAGCCCCCTCTGCGCCTGGCGGTTCTACTCCCTGGACCCCCTTGGCAGGAGGAGTGGACCCTCACTAGCCTAGCGGGACCGGACTCGGCAGAGTCCCACCTCTCCCCACAGCAGGGAATGAATTCATCCGTGAATTAGCCAAATGAGCTACTCTTTTAAAGGGGTTTTGATGTAATAAATACAGTGCTTTGAGATTGAGATTTCCACAAGTAGTTCTTCATTTTACAGCACAATTTGTAGTCCTAGAATTAAATATTTCCTACACAAGATGGAAATTTCATGCGAATCAATCACAAAATGACTATCACGAGAATGGCAACAGGTGTATTTTTTTATTCTAGAGCTTAACAATAAGAGCAAGTGGTTAATTTTAATTTGTTAAATTTAATTAATTAATTTTGACAATATGAGCAAGTGGTTTCATTTTTCTATTGAGAAACAAATATAAGCAATTAATTGTACAATTAAGCAAGCATAGAATACTAATATTCATACAAGTATGTTATGAAAAAAATCTCATTTTTGAATGGAAAGGGGAAGAATTTTGAATGGATTCTTTTAACAAGAAATGGACAAATAAAATTATGTTCATCCTCCAGGCGATACCATGCATGAATTAAACGAGATTTTAACTAGGTGTATGTACCTTACAAAGAGACATAAATGTTGTAGTAAACAAGAATGTTTTGGGGTGATGTGCACACTGAAATAAAATTTAGGAAAATTTACAAGAAAACTCTTCATGAATATTTAAATCAATACTAACATTATAGAAACGTTAGGAGGTAAGTTTACTAACCACATTTGTGACAGTGGATGTCTTTTTGCAAGTAATAAGGATAATGACTATTTCTATAGGAAAAAAAAGTCTAATGTCATTGGCAATTATTTCAATCTCCTTACAAATAAAGCAAATATATTAAATATTTGCATTTTCATATCCTGCTTGGGTATTAATGATAATTCCCAATGGTTCTTAACTCTAGAGGTACTTAAAATCACAAAGTGCCTCCTATGTAGGGCTTCTGATTTTATCAGTTCTAGGCTGTAGCTTTGGCATCTGTATATCTTAACAGAATCAGGGTATTTAGAAAGTTCAACCAGGAAGAGGCAGGGTGAGACGGCAGCATAAGAAGATGTGGAATTTAGTTAGTCATCTACGGCAGCTAGGAAATATCGAGGAAATGGGGGACTTCCACGACCAGACATACATCATACACCAGTCTAGAATTGGTGGAAGATCTGAGATCACACATAGAACTTAAGTAAAGCCTACCAATCTGTGAAGGCTGGTGCCCATTCCCCCACCTGCACAGCAGGCTGACTTGGAGACACTTCCCTGAAGCAGTCTCTACTAGGAGCAAGGCAAGGAGATACAAAGCAAGCTCCAATTCTGGGATTAATTAACAAATTCAGACTGCTGAATGCAAGCTCTGAACACAGATAAACCCAGAGCAAGCATGAAAGAAGTCCTGAGATCTCTTCAAGTAGACAGGAGGTGGGGTTGACAAAAACAGAGGTGTTTGGAGTCCTCTGAACTCATAATACTGGAAGAAGACTCTGCCCTTAGAAGAGGGGCACAAAGAACTGGGTACTAACTTCAGCTCTTGATTGGTGAATGTGAGTGCTGGGAACCAGTTTAGAAACTACATTTCTAACTTCTTTAGAGTCCAATTTTTTTAACTTTTTATACATTTATTGTTCTCCCAAGGGGGGTGCACCATTCCTGGAAGTACTGCAATACCAGGTCAATGCGTGGAGTGGACGGAGCAAGCTCCTATTCCACCTCCTAACTCTAAAAATCCATTTAATATATTGTCCTCAGATAGAGGACATATCAGATATTAAACTGATAAGAATAGATACTACACTTGATCTTAGCCAAAAGACCAAGAAGCAATTAGAGTCTCATTTTTAAGGCCCATTAAACAAAGCCTCAAGCATTTTCAACTGTTAGCACTGATCCAGGCAAAGACAGAGTTGCAGTGTGTTTGAGAGATAGGGTAGCTGGTAAGCTGACTTAGATAATTTCCTGAAGGGCATATCTTCCACAAGAAAAAGGAAGCAAGGCCCAGCACAAGAAATGGTTCTCATTCAGAGAATTCGGACCCCAGGGACTGGAAAACAGATATAGCTTAAGCCTGCCTTTTGCCTCAGCCTCCATCTCAATGCCACCCCTAACACAGATAGGGTCCATTGAGAATTGGCATCACACCACTTTATTCTTGTGGGTAGCTGTGGGGTGACAAGTGCCACCTGCTAGGCAGGACAAGAAAAGCACAGAATTAAGGGGCCTCACCAGAAAGACAGGCAACCTGCTGGGTCTCAATCCAGAGGAAAAGTTGATACTGATTACATGCTCTTCCTGAGTCCTGGGTCTTTCTTATCTAATAAAATTTGTTTGGGGTTGTTCCTGTCTAGAAGGCAAGAACCAGAAAAACAAGAGCTGAAAAATTCTGATCAGTTAAACGGAAACTATGCTAGAGGTCTAGAATATGTTCAACTCAATGTTAAATAACACTTAGAGAATAAAGCTAACCAACAACAAAACCCTAGGTAAAAGGGAGAAAACAGCTCCAGAACAAACTAGTCAAGGAAATCAGATGCCTTAGCACCAGCAAAAGATCTTACATCATCTAGGAAGAATGAAGATACGGTCCAGTTGAAAGAAAAAACTAACACTTCAAATGGGATACAAGAGTTGAAAGAACTAATTAAAGACCTTCAAACAAATCTTCTAAATAAAATCACTGAGGTGAAGGAAAATATGACAAAAGTGGTGAAAGATATAAAGAAGACACTGGGCAACCATACGGAAGAGCCTGGCAGCTTGAAGTAACAAATGGCAGAACTTATGGGAATAAAAGGTGCAAGACATAAAAAACACAAATGGAGACATCCAACAGCAGATTTGAAGGGCAGTAGAAAGGATTAGTGAACTAGAGGACAGGCATCTGAAGAATGAATAGGGAAAAGAATGGAAAAATCTGAGCAGGATTTCAGGGAACTAAATGACAACATGATGTCCATGAATATAAGTATTATGGGTGTCCCTGAAGAAAGAAAATGGAAAGAGGCAGAAAAAATAATGTAGGAAGTAATCAATTAAGATTTCATATCTATTATGAAAGACATAAAATTACAGAATCAAGAGGTGCAGCATATGCCAAATGGAATAGATATAATAGACCTACTCGAAGACAACTACTAATCAGATTGTCAAATTTCAAAAACAGAGAGAGAATTCTGAAAGCAGCAAGATAAAAGCGATCAATCACATGCAAGGGAAGCTCAAAAAGGCTGCAGATTTCTCAGCAGAAACCATGGAAGTAAGAAGGCAGTGGTATGATATATTTAAGAGACTGAAAGAGAAAACTGCCAACCAAAAATGCTATATCCAGCAAAATGGCCCTTCAAAAATAAGGAGAGGTTAAAAATATTTTCTGACAAAGTGGACACTAAGTTTGTGAACAGGTGACCTGTTCTACAAGACACACTAAAGGGAGCACTGCAGGCAGACAGGAATAGATGAGAGAGAGAGAGAGAGATCTGGAGAAGAGTGTAGAAATTATGATTGTCAGTAAGGGTAAAAGGAGAAAAAAATAAGATATGACATATAAAATCTAAAACACAATATCATAGATGAAAATACTACTCTACAGTAATAACATTAAATGTTAATGGGTTAAACTCCCCACTCAAAAGACATAGATTGTCAGAATGGATTAAAAAACAGAACTCATCTATCTGTTGTTTCAAGAGATTCACTTTAGACCCAAGGACAAAACAGGTTGAAAGTGCAAATGGAAAAGTAGGGGCATGTATGACACCAAAAGAAAAGACAGAAGATAAAAACTGAGGCTGTATAACTTAGCAAAAGCTAAAGTAGACAATGATGGTGATTATATGTAAAAATACAAGAAAAGTTTTATATGAGAGAGAATAAATGAATTTCAAGATTACAAGGTGCTGAAATTGGATGGTATATGGGAAAAAGTAAAATCAATGCAAACTAGGGTCTATATTTAACAGTAACGTAATACCCTTCCATTAATTGTAACAAAGGCAATATACCAAAGCTAAATGTCAATAAAAGGGGAATATAAGGGAGGAGTATGGGATTCTTGTTGTTGTCGTTGTTTCTCCTTTTGACTTTTAATTCTTCCCTCCTTCTTCTTCTTCATGATCATCTTCTTCTGCTTCCTTTTCTGAAGAAATCGAAAATTCCTCATGTAGACTGTGATGGCGAATGCATAGCTATGTGATTATACCAGGAACCATAGCTTGTGTACTTAGGATAGATTGTATGGTGTGTGAATAAAATTGTTTAAAAACAAACGGAATGATACAAGTGCTGGGGGAAATGTGGAGAGAGAGATATACCCGTTCACAGTTGGTAGGGAGGTGGAATGGTGCAGCCCCTCTGGAAGGAGGGCGGTGTGGTGGTTCCCCAGGAGGCTAGGGATGGGGTTGCTATGTGATCCTGCAACCCGGTTATTAGGTGTGTACTTGGAAGATCTGAAAACTAGAACATGAATGGACATTTGCATACAGGTGTTTATGGCAGCAATATTCACGATTTGCAATAGATGGTGGTGGCATAAGTGTGCATCAGTCAAGGAATGGAAGGGTGAACTGCGGTGTATACAAACAATGGAAAATTGAGCAGCTGCAAGAAGGAATGAACTAGGTGCATGCAACTAGGTGAATGAAACTTGAGGACGATATGTTGAATGAAATAAGCCAGAAACAAAAAAAACAAATATTGTAAAGCCTCACAAATATGGATAACTATAATGTACAAACTCTGATCATTTAATTCGAGAGCACAGGTTACAAGGGCAGAGACTTGGCAATTGATGACTAAGGAGTACAGAATGTTCAATAAGGCCTATTGTGGCCTATTTTGCCCAGATTGCAAAATCTTACAGCAATCATATATATTCTTGAGTTTTAACTATTATTTCTAAATTCTAAGAAGCTGATTTGTTTGTATATAGACCGGTCATTCCTTGGAACTTTTGGTATCTGTGTGATACCTGAGAATCAGAGGTAGAGTTCTGCAGCTCTGAAAGTCAACTTCAGTGCACACAGCAACTGTTAAAGAAGCTTAAATAGAGGACAAGCTCCAATTAGAGATATTGGAGAAACTGATAAGGTAAATCAGAATACAGGGTAAAAGATGACATTGTGTGTATCTTAAAACATCAACTTCTGTATGAGACCAGAGGAAGGAATGTATATTTGGTACAAAATTTATATTTTCTGTAGCATACTATGTAATTTAACCTATATGGTCAAACAACATAATTACATGGAGCCTTGAATAAGGAATGAGATCTTGTTACTTTCTGCAGGTTCAAGTAATACCCCAATACATTCCAGAATAAATAGGCAGAAAATAAAAATATATTTGCAAAGTCGCCTTGAGAGACTAGAGGAAAACGTGGAAATATTAAACCGCCCCATCTGGGGAATTTTTGTTCTTTTCACAAGCTTTAGGGACTCCCAATTTAATAAGCCAAGCCCTCAATCATTGGGTTTCCATTATGAAACTTATTCCTGGAAAGCAGAAGCTAAGCCTCCTTATAATTATGACTAGAAGTCTCCCCTAGAGAACGTCTTTTGTTGATCAGATACATCCCCTCGCTCTCTCTCTAAGCCAACACTGCAAATAAAACCACTACCATCCCCCAATAAACAGGATATGACTCCCAGAAGTGTAAGTTCCCCTGGCAATGTGCATATGACTCCCAGGGATGAGACTGGCCCTGGCATCATGGGATTGAGAAAGCCTTCTTGACCAAAAAGGGGGAAAGAAATGAAATGAAATGAAGTTTCAGTGCCTAAGAGGTTTTAAATCGCATTGAGAGGTCTTCCCGGAAGTCATTCTTATGCATTATTGGCATTCCTTTTTAGTTTCTAGTGTTTTAGAATGGCTAGAAGGAAATGCCACACAAGATGATGTTCAGATATCAAGACAGATGAACACACATACACACACCCCAAAAGTGTATGGAGAGCTTATTACCCACATAAGGTGGCTGAGCACAGCAGGCAAAGCCTCCAAAGCTGGCCTGACACTGGATTGAGAAAGCAAGACAGGTAGCAGGATTGGTACGTCTATTGTAATTAGTGGGTGAGACAGGGTTCAGAGCCTTCATGCTAGGACTTTGTCTTACCAGGTTTAAATCTCTGACTACTGTCAAAGGATAGCACTACAGTTGCTTTCCACCATAGCCATATGTGGGTGGAAGCAACATCGATAGTGAGTCTTAAATGCTGTCAGGAGTCAAACATTTAAAATTGGCAAGAAACAATTTCTTACATAGTGATATAAGGTAATAACAAATGTCCAAAAGAAGATTTATTTCATGGCATTTTGATAGAATAAAGTACATTTGACTGTTTACTAATGTGCTTTGATTAGACCATTTTTTCTCCAAAAGAGAATAATATTTCTTATTCTTTATGATTCTTCAGTGGAGGAAACAGATATTTAACTGCATTCACGGATAATCTGTGTCCACGCTCCCAGCTCTGTATTGGGTGTACAAGGAACAGGTGAAAATAAATAACCCCATTCTATGAAGAATGAGTTTGTAACAACCAAAAAGCATTGCTAAACTACCAGGTGCATGTTCCTGGAGAGTGAATACTTTATATGGGAATTACGTGAATCTGAAATAAAAACAAGGTGATGGGTCTATGTTTACTTACAACAAAGCCCTCTTTTCTTTTCCAGATATGTCTCTGCTTCATGGAATCACAGAATCTAACCAGTGTCTCAGAATTCTTCCTCTTAGGACTCTCAGATGACCCAGAACTACAGCCCCTCCTATTTGGGCTGTTTCTGTCCATGTACCTGGTCACTGTGATGGGAAGTCTACTCATCATGCTGACCGTCAGCTCCGACCCCCACCTCCACACCCCCATGTACTTCTTCCTCTTCAACCTGTCCTTGGCTGACATTGGTTTCACGTCTACCACTGTCCCAAAGATGCTTATGGATGTCCACGCTCAGAGAGGAGTCATCTCCTATAGAGGCTGCCTGGTTCAGTTGTCCTTTTTCTATCTTTTTGGATGTTTGGACAGTCTAATTCTGACTGTAATGGCCTATGACAGGTTTGTGGCAATCTGTCATCCTCTCCACTACGCATTTATCATGAACCCCCGGCTGTGTGGCCAGCTGGTTCTGCTGTCTTTGCTCTTTAGCATTGTGGACTCCCAGATGCAGCACTTAATGGTGTCACAACTACTGTTCTGTTCAGACGTGGAGATCCCACATTTCTTCTGTGACCCTCCTCAGCTCCTCAAACTGGCCTGTTCTGACACCTCCACCATTAACATATTAATGCATTTTCTGGGTGCCATCTTTGGTGGAATACCAGTCTCACTGATCATTCTCTCTTATACTCAAATTCTTCCCTCCATTCGGAGAGTTCAGTTTCATGTGGGAAATATAAAGCCTTTAGCACCTGTGGCTCTCACCTGTCAGTAGTTTGCTTATTTTATGGAACCTGCATGGGTGTGTACCTGAGCTCAGCTTACTCACATTCACCCAGGAAGAGTGCGGTGGCCTCGGTGATGCATACGCTAGTTGTCCCCAAGCTGAATCCCTTCGTCTACAGCCTAAGAAGCAGGGAAGTCAAGAGAGCCCTGGGTGGGGGGTACTCAGGAGGATACGCTAATCTCAACACTGGCCATTTGTTTTGGTTTGCGGATAAGAAAAAAACAGAAAAGACAAATACCTGGAAATTAAATTGTGCCACTTTTGTCACAGAATTTCTCATAGCTCCCCTGGTTTTGTTTTGTCATCAAATATCTTCTCTGCATATTGCCTCTTTGGCATGTCTTTTGACATGCTGTAGAGTAGGGCATTTTACATAACCTTCAAGTTTCATGTACTTTTTCACTTATGACCACACTTCGTTTCACTGACGTCACTTTAGGATTAAAGAAATAATGTGTGCACATGGTAAGAACAACCCATTAAATACAAGTGACCATCTACTTTAAAGATCATTTTATTCAAATAAATTATTTGAAATTATATATTTTACACTAGATGCCTGACAAACCATTATAATTTAATCTTTACATAATTAGAATAAGAACAGCATAAAGACAGAGGAGGGTTAAATACCATTTTGTTTCAGTACTCAAAAGCTAACGTGGTGAAGGCAGAGATGTGTCCAACATCTCAAAATGATAAATAAGTTATCCATTACCACACAAGAAAATGTTGAAGATACATCGCCATCTTTACAGCTAGCATTTTCCTTCCTCCTTTCCACTTGAGCCTCTAAACAAAAATCTAAGTATTGCTGAGAGTAGAAATATGTGACCTCCAGAGGTCAATGTTACTGTCAGGGTCGGTCAGAGGGATGTATCATACACCACCTAACACTACAACAAGATAATAATATAGTATAATGGGTGTATTTTGGTAAGTTCTATGAATAACACAGGGATAAAAATTTATGGATAGAAAATCCTCAGTTGGACTTCTCAATGGGTAATGACAAACTATAGTAGTCTTTCTGTTTCCTCAAGCATATGCATCATGTGGGCAGGAATTGGGAAAATCAAAAAGCAAATTTTCTTCTGACTGGATGTGGCAGTGTATATCATGTACCCCAGTTTGGATACATTTTTCACTTTGATGCACATGCTGGTGTGTATAACCTTATTGTAAGATCTCTTCAAGATGTTACTTCAGTTAAGGTGTGGTCCGACTGAATCCATTTGGGTTTAAAACCAATTTATTGGAGTCCTTTATAAGTAGAGTGAAAGTCAAATAGAGATAACAGCCACAGGTACAACCAGAAGCCATCAGTCAACAGAACCCAGAAGAGAATGGACGATGCAATACTATGCTCATTGCCATTTGAAGGAAAAGTTCAACAGCCTTGGAGAACCCTACAACATTTAAGAAAAGTGAAAAGTTATCAAACACGTGTGCAAAATCTAATTGTTTTTTATTATGTCAGCAATTATCAATGAGAAGGAAAAATTAGAACTGGTCTGTCATTCATATTAGCAAAATTATTCATCTCGATGCATAAAACCCCAAACCACATCAAGGTATAGAAAGGGAAATAAGTAGTAAGTTACCTTAGAGACGAAATGTTAAGCAAGAAAACTTAAATAGTAACAGATGGTTAGTATGGAAGTCCTTATTTTTCCTAAATTACTTGAAAAATTACCTAAATTTTCAGACATCAAAAATCAGTTACTGGGCAGGCCACACTGCCTCAGCAAGCAGAGTTCTCTCCTGCCATGCCAGAGACCCAGGTTTGATTCCCGGTACCTGCCCATGTAAAAAAAATTTTAAATAAAAATAAATTAAAAAGCAGTTATTAAGGGCGGGCAACAGTGGCTCAATGGCAGAGCTCTCACCTGCCGTGCTGGAGACCTGGGTTGAACCCTGGAGCCTGCCCATGTCAAAAAAAAAAAGTCGATTCTTAAATTAAAAAAAGAACAGAAAAAGTAAATTTTAAAAATAGAAAAAAATTAATGATTCATTCACTATATTAGAGACTGAATTTTATATTAATATACCTGTTCTAGTTTGCTAGCTGCCAGAATGCAATACACTAGAAATGGAATGACTTTTAAAAGGGGAATTTAATAAGTTGCTAGTTCACAGTTCTAAGGCTAATAAAATGTCCCAATTAAAGCAAGTCTATAGAAATGTCCAATTTAAGGCATCCAGGGAAAGATACCTTCGTTCAAGAAGGCCGGTGAAGTTCAATATTTCTCTCTCAGCTGGAAAGCTACATGGGTAACATGGCAGCATCTGCTGGCTTTCTCGTGGCTCTACAAAAGGGACTCTCTCCAAAATATTTCCTTTTTTAAAGGATTCCAGCAAGAAACTCTACCTTCAACGGCTGGAGACACACCTCCATGGATATCATCTAATCAAAAGTTACCACCCACAATTGGGTGGGTCACATCTCCATGGGAACGATCAAAATGCTCCCACCCAGCAATATTGAATGAGGATTAAAGGACGTGGCTTTTCTGGGGTCCACCACAGATTCAAACCGGCACATATAGATATTTTTTATTATAAAACCGGCACATACCTGCTACTTGGAAGTCAGATCTGGAGTAAATACCAGCTTCCTCCTGAAAGAGGGCAGACCTAGATGTAGTGAGAAGACTGACATTTCTCCTCCTGTTCCAGTAATATTAACAAGCACTCAGAGACTTAGATAGCATCCACCAACTTGACTAATTAGCTGCTCTGTCTCCTTCAACACTTCAGATTATTGGTCCCAGGCAAATGGGCTCCATGGCGTGTGCTAGTTCGAAAGGATTAAGTGCCCTAGAAAAGCCATGTTTTAATCCTGATCCATCTCGTGGAAACAGCCTTTTCTTTTAATCCCTATTCAGTAGTGTCGGTTGGAAACCTGATTAGATTATCTCCACGGAGATGTGGCGTGCCCAATTGTGTGTATAAGCCTTTGATCAGAGGGAGCTGCAACTCCACCCATTCCAGGTGGGTCTTGATTAGTTTACTGGAGTCCTTTAAGAGGGAACTACTTTGGAAAGAGTCATGAGAGCCCATGCAGTCAGAGACCCTTGGAGATGAAGAAGGAAAATGCCGTCAGGGAAGCTTCATGAAACAGGAAGCCTGGAGAGAAAGCTAGCAGATGTCACCATGTTTGCCATGTGCCTTTCCAGCTGAGAGAGAAACCCTGAACGTCATCAGCCTTTCTTGAGTGAAGGTAATTTCTTGTTGGCTACAAATAGGCCTTAATTTGGACATTTTCATGGTCTTGGAACTTAATAAATTCCCCTTTTTAAAAGCCGTTCCATTTTTGGTATGTTTGCAGCCTGCAAACTAGAACAAGGACTATATCATGAAAGTGATAATACCTCATATGCAGTTGGAAAAAATATTTGGAAATCACATATCCGAAAGGGTTTAATATCTAGAATATAAAAAGAAGTCTTGGGGACTTCCGGAGAAGATGGCGGCTTAGTAAGACGCGCGGGTCTTAGTTCCTCCTCCAGAAAAGCAACTAAAGCAACAGAAACAATACAAAACAGCTCCCGGAGTCACGACAGAGACCAAAAAAGACAGCGTACCCCATTCTGGAACGGCTGAACGGGTAGGGAGAATCCACTGCTGTGAGATACCCGAGGGGTGCACGTTTTCCCGGCTGGGGTGGCTGGCGTCTGGGGTCCCCTCCACGCACGTGGCTCCCCGGTCTGACTGGGAACATTGGATAGCGGGGCCCTCCCGTCACGCTTGGCGTCTCAGGCCAGCTGGGCAATTTGGACCGGCACTCCCCCAAGCCACGGCCAGCGACCCCCGCCTCCACGCGCGGTTTCCCGGGCCGACTGCCCCGCAGACAAACGACTGCCACGAGCGCCACCTACTGGGCAGGAAAAGAAAAACAGAGCCCAGAGATTCCACAGAAAAACCTTTCAACCAGCTGGGTCCCACACCCAGGGAGATCTGATCAAATGCCCAGACACCAGCAGAAAATAATGGATGACGCTCGGAAAATTGAAGATATGGCCCAATCAAAGGAACAAACCAATAGTTCAAATGAGATACAGGAGCTGAGACAACTAATGCTGAATATACGAACAGAAATGGAAAAACTCTTCAAAAACCAAATCAATAAATTGAGGGAGGACATGAAGAAGATATGGGCTGAACAAAAAGAAGAAATAGAAAATCTGAAAAAACAAATCACAGAACTTGTGGGAGTGAAGGACAAAGAAGAAAAAATGGAAAAAACAGTGGATACCTACAATGGTAGATCTAAAGAGACAGAAGCTACAATTAGTGAACTGGAGGATGGAACAACTGAATTCCAAAAAGAAACAGAAACTATAGGGAAAAGAATGGAAAAACTTGAGCAGGGAATCAGGGAACTGAATGACAATATGAAGCGCACAAATATACGTGTTGTGGGTGTCCCAGAAGGAGAAGAGAAGGGAAAAGGAGGAGAAAAACTAATGGAAGAAATTATCACTGAAAATTTCCCAACTCTTATGAAAGACCTAAATATACAGATCCAAGAAGTGCAGCACACCCCAAAGAGAATAGACCCAAATAGGCGTTCTCCAAGACATTTACTAGTTAGAATGTCAGAGGTCAAAGAGAAAGAGAGGATCTTGAAAGCAGCAAGAGAAAAACAATCTGTCACATACAAGGGAAACCCAATAAGACTATGTGTAGATTTCTCAGCAGAAACCATGGAAGCTAGAAGACAGTGGGATGATATATTTAAATCACTAAAAGAGAAAAACTGCCAACCAAGACTCCTATATCCAGCAAAATTGTCCTTCAAAAATGAAGGAGAAATTAAAACATTTATAGACAAAAAGTCACTGAGAGAATTTGTGACCAAGATACCAGCTCTGCAAGAAATACTAAAGGGAGCACTAGAGTCAGATACGAAAAGACAGAAGAGAGAGGTATGGAGTAAAGTGTAGAAAGAAGGAAAATCAGATATGATATATATAATACAAAAGCCAAAATGGTAGAGGAAAATATTATCCAAACAGTAATAACACTAAAAGTTAATGGACTGAATTTCCCAATCAAAAGACATAGAATGGCAGAATGGATTACGACCCAGCAATACCACTGCTAGGTATCTACTCAAAGGACTTAAGGGCAAAGACACAGACGGCCATTTGCACACCAGTGTTTATAGCAGCATTATCTACAACTTCAAAGAGATGGAAACAGCCAAAATGCCCATCAACAGACGAGTGGCTAAACAAACTGAGGCGTATACCTACGATGGAATATTATGCAGCTTTAAGACAGACTAAACTTATGAAGCATGTAATAACATAGATGGACCTAGAGAACATTATGCTGAGTGAGTCTAGCCAAAAACTAAAGGACAAATACTGTATGGTCCCACTGATGTGAACCGACATTCGAGAATCAGCTTGGACTATATCATTGGTAACAGAGACCAGCAGGAGTTAGAAACAGGGTAAGATAATGGGTAATTGGAGCTGAAGGGATACAGACTGTGCAACAGGACTAGATACAAAAACTCAAAAATGGACAGCACAATAATACCTAAGTGTAATGTAACTAGGTTGGAACACTGAATGAAGCTGCACCTGAAATATAGTTTTTTGTTTGTTTGTTTGTGTGTTTGTATCTTTTGTTTTTGTTTTTTTCTTTTTCCTTTTTATATATATATATATTATTAGTATTATTATTTTAATTCTCTTCTCTATATTAACATTCTATATCTTTTTCTGCTGTTTTGCTAGTTCTTTTCCTAAATCGATGCAAATGTACTAAGAAATGATGATCATACATCTATGTGATGATACTAAGAATTACTGAGTGCATGTGTAGAATGGAATGATTTCTAAATGTTGTGTTAATTTCTTTTCTTTTTTTTGATTAATAAAAAAATTTAAAAAAAAATCATACTCAAAAAAAAAAAAAAAAAAAAGCTAACTGTCTTTGTTTAGATGGAGTTAAGTTCTGCTCTTTCTACCCTGCTCTAACAGCCCCTAAATGAAACCTTCCTTGCCTGTTTCACATTGTCTGGTGCAGTTTTTTCTTCAACATTGCATGTATCAGGAATTCACTCCTCTTTATTGCTGAGTAGTATTACATTGTATGGACACATAAGGTTGTTCATCCATTAACCCACTAAAAATCTTTTGGGTTGCTCCCAGTTTGGGGCAATTATGAATTGAGCTGCTAAAATGTTCATGTAGAAGTTTTTGTGGGAATATGTTTTCATTTCTCTACGGAGGAATGGAATTACTAGGTCATATAGTGAATCTTCCTTTAACGTTATAAAATCTCCCAAACTGTTTTCTGCAGAAGCTGTACAATTTTGCATTCTCAGCAATTTTTGAGAGTTGCAATCACTCTGTATCCTCTCCAGCACTTGGAATTGACTGTTTTTATTTTCATTTTTTTAATATTAGCTATTTTTTCTAAAAAATGATCATGGTGAAGAATACACAATTATGTGATTATATTGTGAGCCATCGATTGTATAATATTGTTGGACTGTATGTGTGTGCATATTTCTTATTAAAAATATTTTTAAATTTAAAAAAAAAAAAAAGAAGTCTTACAACTCAACAATTAAAAGGCAAAGAACCCAATTAAAAATGGACAAGAAAAAAATTGAAAAATGACATACAAAAAAATGGACAAGAGACTTGAATAAACATGTCTCCAAAAATGATAAACAAATGTCTAAAAAGCACATGAAAAGATGCTCAAGGTACTAGTCATTAGGGAAATGCAAAACAAAACCATGATGAGATGCCACTTCACACTCACTAGAATGGCTACTACTAAAAAAAAGGAAGAAAATTTCAAGTGTTGGAGGGAATGTGAAGATATAGGAACACTCATTTATTGCTCATGGCAAAGTAAAATTGTGCAGCTGCTGTGGAAGACAGTTTGGTAGTTCCTCAGAAAGCTAAGACAGAATTTACATATGACCCAGCAATCACTCTACTCAGTATATACCCAAAATAATTGAAAGCAGGGACTCGGAGATATTTGCATACTGATGTTCATAGTGGCATTATTTACAATTGTCAAAAGACAGAAGCAACCCAAGTGTCCATCAAAAATTAATAGCTAAAAAAAATGTGGTATGTACCTACAAAATGGAATATTATACAGTCATAAAAATGAATGAAATCCTGATGAATGCAATAGCATAGATTACCCTTGAAGACATCATGTGAAATAAGCCAGACACAAAAAGATAAATATTGTCTGATCTCACTGATATGAAATAACTAGAATAAACAAACTCATAGAGTCAGAATCTAGAATATAGGTTACCAGAGGTTGGGTAAAGGGAATGGAAAGTCAAGGCTGAAAATGCACCAGTTCTTATTTGGAATTATGGAAAATGTTTTGGCAATGGATGGTGGTGATGATAACACAACATCATGAATGTAATTAACTGCCTTGAAATACATATGTGTGAATATGCTTAAAAGGGGAAATGTTAGATTGAATACATGATAATAGAATAATTTTTTTTTAATTACATGAAACTGCACTACACAAACAGTGATCCCTAAGTTAAACCATGGACTATACTTGACACAATTAGAAAAATGTGCTTTCATCCATTGTAACAGATATATCACACCAATACAAGGTGTCAATAATGGGGTAGTCCCCAAGAGAGCTTCTTTTGTTGCTCAGATGTGGCCTCTTTCTCTCCAGCCAACACAACAAGCAAACTCACCACTCTCCCCCTGTCTATGTGGGTCATGACTCCCAGGGGTTTGGACTTTCCTGGCAACATGAGACAGAAATCCTAGAATGAGCTGAGACTTAGCATCAAGGGATTGAGAAAAACCCTAGAATGAGCTGAGACTCAGCATCAAGGGATTGAGAAAACCTCTAGAATGAGCTGAGACTCAGCATCAAGGGATTGAGAAAACCTCTAGAATGAGCTGAGACTCAGCATCAAGGGATTGAGAAAACCTTCTGGGCCAAGAGGGGGAAGAGTGAAATAAGACAAAGTGTCAATGGCTGAGAGATTCCACAGAGTCGAGAGGTTATCCTGGAGGTTATTCTTACGCATTAAGTAGATATCATCTTGTTACTCAAGATGTAATGGAGAGGCTGGAGGAAACTGCCTGAAAATGTAGAGCTGTGTTCCAGTAGCCATGTTTCTTGAAGATGATTGAATAATGATATAGCTTTTGCAATGTGACTTTGTGATTGTGAAAACCTTGTGTCTGATGCTCCTTTTATCTACCTTGTCAACAGATGAGTAGAACACATGGAATAAAAATAAATAATATATGGCAGGCCACGGTGGCTCAGCAGGTAAGAATGCTTGCCTGCCAAGCCCGAGGACCCAGGTTCGATTCCCAGTGCCTGCCCATGTTGAAAAATAAAATAAAATAAAAAATAAATAAATAAATAATAGGGGGAAAAATAATGGGGTAGTATATGGGGCCCCTGTATTTTATGCATGATTGTTCTGTAAACACACAACTTCTCTCATTACAAAAAAAAATTGCACACTAAAAAAAAGTGATTGGAACTGTTACCTCTGCTTCCACAAGTCCATGGGAGAAAAACATGACCCAATTAGTCAGAGGGCAGGAAGGAGTAAGAGGGACACTTGGTCTTGGAAATAAGGCTTTAGGAGGAAAAGCCTCTGGAATCACCCTAAAAGCCCCTGTCCGTCGTCACTTTGGCCTGATCTCAGCTTTGCTTAGTGCTTTGACCAAAGCCATCCGCACTTCCCGGTTTCTCAAACTGTAGATGAGAGGGTTGAGCGTGGGGGTAATGAGACTGTAGAAGAGGGAGACCATGTTATCCTGTTGCGGGCTGTGGTAGGCACCAGGTACCATGTAGATGAACACAGCCGCACCATAAAAGAGTCCCACCACGGTGATGTGTGAGGAGCAGGTGGTGAATGCCTTGTGGCGAGCCTTGGCTGCGCCCATGCGTACAACGGCCCCCAGCACGTGGCCGTAAGAGGTAGCAATCAGGGCCAGGGGAAGCAACAAGATCAGCACTCCCGAGATGGACAGAGCCAGTTCGTAGGCAGAGGTATCTGCACAGGACAGCTTCAGCAGGGCTGGCACTTCGCAGAAGAAGTGGTCCACGATGCGAGAAGCACAGTAGGGGAAGTGCAGGGTAATGGAAGTCTGGATGAGGGCATTGAGCACACCTGCCAGCCAGGAAGCTCCCACCATGAGCAGGCACACCTGGCGTCTCATGAGCACAGGATACTGCAGGGGGTGGCACACAGCAACATAACGGTCATAGGACATGAAGGCCAGCAGGATGCCCTCGGCCACGCCCATCAACGTTAGGAAGAATATCTGAGCCGCACACGCTGCAAAGGAGATAGAGCCCTCTCCCCGCAGGAAGTCAGCAACCATCTTGGGGATGGTGACTAAAGGAAAGCCAACATCAAACAAGGAGAGCTGGCTGAGCAGAAAGTACATGGGTGTGTGGAGGAGGGAGTCCACCTGGATCAAAAAGAGGAGAATGGCATTGCCCAGAAGGCTCGTGATGAACACGGCAGCCACCAAGGAGAAGAGGAGTAGGCATGGCTGTGAGTGACTGAAAAGACCCACCAGAATGAAATCCAAAGCAACTGACTGATTCATATCTCCCACGCTTGATGCAATACACTTTAACTGCAGAAGAAAACAGGAGATTTTTGGTAAGATTCATCCCATAGGCTAATTGCAATTGATTGGTAGTGGCTGCCTGGAGTGTACTCTTGACGGAAGTTATGAGGTCACCGCTAGAATCAGGAGAAATAAAAGCCATGATTGATTAGTGATGTCTGCCACAGGCAAGGGAAGGGAGACCAGTAACATGTATTCTGAATGAAACACTTGGCCACACACCCCTGTTAAGAACTATCTTTGAAGTCAGAATTTTGAGGGCCAAGTCAAAGGCACTAACATAGCCAGAATAGAATAGTTTAATACCTTACATCACAAGGCTCCCGGAACCAAAGCAGAAATGAGAATTCACAGAGACTGGTAGGTGGAACTGAAGGTGATTGGCATGAAGCAAATAGTCAAGCAAGAAAACTGGGTGAAGAGCCTGGGGCAAGTGCCTGGATGAGAATCTGGAATAAAGAGAAGCCAAGAGGAGCCAGCATTGGAGTCCAGTTGAGGGTATGGATCACAGATGGTAGGTTTGGGATCAAATGGCTCACAGATAGTAAGTTTGGGATCAGATGGCATGGATGCGGGACAGGAACCACTATCAATGAGTTCAGCTGTTACTAGTGATTTGATTTCATGGATTGGGAGAATACTGACATGAAGGTAGTCTGGTCCAATTTCAAAGGCATTAGACCTAGAAAATTGCAAGTATTTAATAAATATTGGCTCAGTGAATGATGTGGACAAGAAATATGACCAAGGACAAAGACTGCACACTTAAACCAACAATGCTTGACTGCTTTGGCAACCATCAAGTCCCCCCGACAAACTCTGATTACCCCTTGTGTCACCCATCTCCAACACCAGAAAATGAAGACCCTAGGAATGTCCATCCCCAATTACAGGTAGAGATGGACAAGTGGATTCTACCAAGGCACTTCACTGGCATTTTGTCCTGAGGCTACCAGTGGTATTGAGACCCTTTCAGACCAGGAATGGTTGTCATGGGCAGGGGGTGGCAGGTAGTAACAACTCCAGATACTTTGATGGTCAAATAGGTGATAAAAACTTACCCAAGGACATCTTTTGACTACCAGAGCCTGATTTATCCTAGCACAGAAATAGTCAGGATTTTCCTTGTGTGGCAACTGTTGGTCTCCTTCATTGCCTATTTCTTTCTCCAGACCCAAGTTTTCCATTTTGCACGAGACCTCTTTGTCCTGAGGCCTCAGTGGAGTTATTCTCCATCAGATGGTGTACATAACAACTTCAAACTACCACAGATGGTCTATAAGGCTCTACAGTTATTCACCATCCTCACATGTTTACCACATCCAAGCTCTCAACTTACCCTCTAGTCATTCAACAAAATTTGCCATGCTCTGAGATAAGCACAAGAAAGATCGAATTGAACCGCCCAGATGGGATTCACACACCATGGCCCCACAGTCTCCAATGGAAAACCATTCACAGACAAGAAGCAAAATGGACAAGACCCTTTGGTCGAGAATAAGAACACTGAGGGAAGTAAGTAGACACTCTGTATGAGACAGCTGGGGACACCACATAGCATGGTCAGGGGAGCCTTTCAGCACAGGTGGCAGCTGCCCTTCCTGAGAGGAACAGGACAAGTAACTGCTTCACACTACTGAGGAGGATGTTAGTGAGGCTGGCTGTGATGCGCTCCAGCAAAGAACTTTCTAATAGTGAAATCCAACCAAGAATGGAGTGGGCTCCTTTGTTAGTGGCATTTTCCAAAATCTCTGAATGGTGTTAAGACCTAGATTAACTTAACCCTGTAGTTTAAGAATTGAGAATTTGAGGGAGAACGCGAACATTGATCAAATCCTTTCAGAACAGTTTGATCCATGATATAAAATAGATACACACTGAATTCTTTAGGTACCCAAAGGAGGAAGGCATGGAGGAGGAGGCATCTGAGTTGAGTTTTGAAGGTCAGGTAGGAGTTTTCCACGCAGATAGAGGAATGAAGTTTGCCCCAGGCAGAAGAAATAGAGCATTTGGTTTGTATTGATGGTTAAGAAGTCTGATTAAAATGGGCTTGGATCCCAGCCCAGTCACTTTGTAGCAGCGTGAACTTGAGAAGTTATTCAACCTCAATTTCCTCATCCATAAAATGGGTGACAATTACCTGGCACACTGGAATTGCTGTGAAGCCTAAAATGATAAATGCAAGAATTTAGTGTACATGTCACATGGCACATACTCAGTAAATTTTAAGTGTTATTAATTCTTTAGAAGGGATCCCCTGTGTTTAGCATGGTACAAGATAATAGAGCATTCTCAGTCAATGTGTTTACATCATTACTATTATCATTGCTCATTATGGCCTCTTCCAAAGTCAAGGCTGGCCCTGTCCAGCTCGTCCTGACTGGTGCTGCTCAAATATCCTTCACATTTGTGCTTATCAGATGGAAACCCGTTTACCCCTTCTCTGGCCTCTGAGATCCATTAGGAGAATCTTTACAGTCCCTCCATTCTCTTCTCCTACCACCCTGGCTTAGAACGTAGTTTTGGCATCTCAACACTATTGACTCTTGGGGATGAATGCATTGTAGGATGCTTAGTAGCAGCATTCTTGGCCTCTACCCACTTGATTCCAGTATCCCCACTCCCACCCCCAGGCATGACAACCAAAAATGGCTCCAGCTATTGCCAAATGTCCTTTGGGGACAAAATTATCCTTGGTTGAGAACCCTGGCTTAAAGTTTCAGCAGAGTTGGGTTTACTGTGGCCTGCAGAGATTTCACCAGGCAACTGCTCTTTTAGATGTTTACTTTTAAATTATTCAGGATCAGATGTAGTGTAAATATCAGAAGTATATCATTTCCACATCTGCATAAAGAAAACAAAATGTTTTCCTTAAAATGTGTTGCCTATTTAGGGCCAAACAGTCCCTGCCTTCACTAAGTATCCCAGCTGGTAAAATAGCATTTACTACAGATTGCAGTCCAGGGCTTATTATGTGCACAAGAAGTCCAGTCCTGCTCAGTCCTCTCAGGCAGCTGCCCTGAAAGCAGCTGACACCAATTGGGTGTAGACCACATAGCAGGAAACAGGCTAAGTATTGTATAGACTTAACTCTTTTTTGCATGTAGCAACACATACATAGCATAAAATTTTGTCTTTTTGACCATTTTTGCCCTTTCACATACCAACGATGAATGCATTCCTATTTCCCTTATCCTCCCCAACACTTGTGATTTTATGGTTTTTTAATAGTAGCCATTCTACTGGGGGTGAAATTGTATCTCATTGTGATTTTGAATGCATTTCCCTGGTAGCTAATGATGTTGAGCATTTTTATAGCCATTTATATCTCTTCTTTGGAGAAACGTCTACTCAAGTCTTTTAAGCATTTTTAAATCAGTTTATTTGTCTTTTTGTTGTTGAGTTGTAGGATTTCTTTAGATATTCTGGATAGTAAACCCTTATCAGATGTGTGGTTTTCAAATATTTCCTTCCATTGTGTAGGTTGTCTTTTTATTTTCGTATTAAAATCCTTTGATGCACAAAAAGTTTTAATTTTGATGAGGCCCCACTTATCTGCTTTTTCCTTGGTTGCTTGTGCTTTGGGTGTAAAGTCTAAGAAACCTTTTCCTAACTCAAGTTCCCAAGATGCCATCTGTACTTTAGGGATGAGTAAACATAAAATACAGAGAAGTGTTAGAGAAGTGTGCTGACTTGTACAACATCATCCAGCCAGGAAGTAAAAAAGCCAAGATTTGAACAAAATATTGGCCTAAATCTAAAATCCGTGTTTTTCCCTCTGCCTTACATGCCCTCAAAGCAAGCACTGTAATAGCTGTTTCAAGGATTGTTTCACACACACACACACATACCTTACTTCTTTGTACCACTACGTTATTACTTTTTGACTAATGGGTGATTGTGTCCCAGTATTTCCTAGTTCAAAAGTCACACTCAGCAGGCCACACGACCCATGATGCACTCCGGAACTCTTTTGAGGCTAATACTCCATGGGTACATTGAAAAGGTATCTGAGAGTTGGTTGATGTGTGGGCCTGGAATACAGTGTGATCGTCCCACCGCTGGTACTTCTAAATCATCTGCTTTCAAAGACCCTTATCTGGTATTATGGAAGTGCACGCACACACACACACACGTACACACACTCAGACTTGTGTGTCCCAAACTCACCTTTCCTTCCAGGGTTCCGAGGTAAGGTCACTGCTATTGACTCATCTGAACAAACACAAACTCCAGGGTATTGGAATCTCCAAATAACAGTTCCTCTAATCCTGTTGTGAGTCACTTGAGTCCTAGCTTGCCCTGAGATTTTGACACACTCTTCCCCAAAGACCTCTTTTGGAAGAAGTATTTCTGTCCTTCAAACCTCCGAACCTCCCAGCCAAGTAGGCCGAACTGGGCAGAAGCAACCATGACTCACTCTCATCTAAGCTGGATCATCTCACAGTGACTCTTAAATCAATTATTCACACTTTTGTTTGAAGATTAGCCCCTCCCACAAACTTCTGAGTTGCTGTTTTACCTCTTCCTTACCCCATTTTCCTCCATGATGACAAAATTTGAGTTTGGGGTCTTTTTGCTGAAACTAAGTGACCAAGTGAAAATGGTGAACTTTGATATCTTCCCCACTGTGACCAGGCACGGCCTGGGCTCCTGAGTACCTTACTAATCAAATGATCAAAAAGTTGAAAGTAAAATTACCATATGACCCAGATTCTCACTTCTTGGTATATACCCAAAAGAATTGAAAGCATGGCTTGAACAGATGTTTGCACACCAATATTTATAGCAGCATTATTCACAATTGCCAAAAGATGGAAGCAACCCAAGTGTCCTTCAACAGAAGAATGGATAAAAAAAAATGTGTGGTATATACATACAATGGAATATTATTCAGTCATTAAAAGGAATGAAGTTCTAATATACATTACAACATGTATGAAATCTGAATACATTATGTTGAGTGAAATAAGCTAAACACAAAGAGACAAAATATTGTGTGACCTCATCTATATGAAATACCAGTAATAAGCAAATTTTTAAAAAAAAGTAGATTTTAGATTACCAGGGGCTGGAGTGAAGGGAATGGGAGGGATTGTTTAATGGATGCAGAGTTTCTGTTTGAGGTCATGATAGCACAATATCGTGAATGTAGTTAATACTACTGAATTGTACACTTAACAGTGGTTAAAATGAAAGATTTTAAGTTGTATATATGTTACTACAATAAAAGTTAAAGAACAAAATTGACGGCATGATAGCTAATGAGGCACTGGTCATTTATATTGTTTATTTGATTCTCACATCCAATTATTGCAACGTAAGGCTCAGTGGCAGGGTTCACTCAATAAATATTTGTTGAATTAATAAATTCTGAAGTGGAATCAATATTTTCAACAATATTATGGAAAAATGGACTAAAAGTGGGGGGTGGGTAGCTGACTTACCTAAAGTCAGCTGCTAAGAGGGCAGGCTAGGATTTGTACGTTCATTTGTCTGATTCCAAATCCTGAGCTCTCTCTACTCTGGATGGTGCCTCTTTCTTGGAGTTACTGTTCAGCTATCCTCCTGGAAATCCAGAACTGAGAACTTCACTGGGAAATCACCTCTGTGAGTGGTCAATCTCCTAACGGTGAGCCAATGCTCTCTCCACCTCTCCCACACAACTTGTCCTGGTCCCAGACCCTGCTCACGGTGAGGCTCCTACCTCAGCGTTTCCAGCAGCCCTTCTTGGAAATCACGAATGAGCCCCTGTTGTCCAGCCATCTGGCCTGCTTGAACCCAAACAGGGTTCAATGAATGCTGCATTATCCTTGCAGCAATGATTGTGAAACTGGGAAAACCCATTCTTGTGCTTAAAAGGCAGGAAATGTCAGAGAGGTTGACAAGAATCCATCTCCATCTCTATTTAAATACTTGAATAAACCCAACCCAGCATGTTCACAGGAAAAAAAATCAGCAGTTCTTTGGGTTCATGCTGCCGCTAAGGTCTTTTCTCTAAATCATGCTTGGATGCACAAGGTTCCAACAAGTCTGGGTTCCAAGTTCTCACCCACACTCACCAGGTTATGTGTACAAACAGCGAGCAATCCTTCCCAGCACCCCCACGAGCATATCAAATATCAAATCCTTTCAGTCGAAGACTGCCCCTGATAAAACCTCCCTGGGTTCCAGCACCGTGAGTCAAGCAGCTCCTACTTGGCCTGTGCAAATACAGACATCATGGTCTGAAGATAGGGGTTCCAGGGGGAGCTGTTGCATCAGAAAACCTCTCTTGGTCTCTATTTGTGCTGGAAAGAAAATTAATTGCAGTGGGGGCCCAGGGCCCTTGGTACCTGGAAACTCTTTGGAGGAGTGTGGAAAAAAACATTCTCACCTCTTGAGTATTCACAGGAAAGAGGGGCAGCACTGATGTGGATAATTGAATGTAGCAATATATAAGTCACTTTGTTTGGATCTATGTAAGGGAAGGGAAGGAGGGAGTCCATTACTGTGAATGTACTTCTCACCCCTACTTAAAAAAATATTCTGATACACATGGGATTTCTTCTGAACTGAATAATAAGGGAAGTGAATGTTGGAATAGTCAGGAGGCAGCTTTCCTAGTTTGGGACATTTCTTCCTTTAAAATGCATCCTTGAGTGGCCACCCAAATCCATGAGAAGCGATGGTCTAGAGACAGGTAATAATTCTCAGGCCACAATGGACTATCATCTCACACCTATTAGAAGGGCCATTATCAAAAAAAAAAAAACAGAAAACTATAAATGTGGGAGAGGATGTGAAGAAATAAGTACATTCATTCACTGTTATTGGGATGTGGAATGGAGGAACTGCTGTGTAAGGCAGTTTGGTGGTTCCCCTGGAAGCTAAATATAGAATTGCCATATGATTCAGCAATCCCATTACGAGGTATATACTCAGAGGAACTGAAAACAGGGACACGACCAGACATTTACACACTGATATTTTTAGTGGCATTATTCACAGTTGTCAAGAGATTGAAACAGCCCAAATGTGCATCAATGGATGAGTGGATAAACAAATTGTGGAATATACATAGGATGGAATATTACGCAGCTGTAAGACGGGCTAAAGTCATGATGAATATGACAACATGGATCTCCCTTGAGGATGTTATGTTGAGTGATATAAGCCAGAAACAAAAGGATACATACTGTATGGCCTCGATAATATGAATTAAATATAATGAATGAACTCTGAGAGATAAAGTTGAGACCACAGGTTCTCAGGAGATAGAAAGAGGGTAGAGATTGGGTATTTGGTGCTGAAGGAATACAGAATGTTCAATATGGTTGATTATAAAGATCCAGAAATGGATAGCATAATACTATGTGAGGTTAGCACAATATTGTAGTTATAATGAACAAAGCTGAGCATGAGTACGGTTGAAAGAGGAAAGCTAGGGGCATGCCTGACACCATAAGGAAAGATTGAGGATAAATCCTGGCACTGTATAATGCAGCGAATGTTAGAGTGAACATTGCTGGTGATTAAATGTTCTAATATAGGAAACTTTTTACTTAAGGGAGAACAATCGAATGTCACCATTGAAAGGTGTTAAAAATGGGATGGTGTATGGAAAAAATACAATTAATGCAAAAGGTTCTAAGGTTAACAAAATGTTAACCTTGTAGGTATAACCATATATGTATATGCATATGTATGATGTATAACTAGTAACATTATAGTGCTCTTTCATTCATTGTAACAAAGGCACTATACCAAAGCTAAATGTCAGTGGGAAGGGAATATGAGGGTATGGTATTCTTGTGGTTGTTGTTAATGTATCTTTTTTCCTTTTTCTTTCTTTTTTTCTCTTTTCTCCTCTTCTCTCTTTTCAGAAGAAATAGCGATGTTCTCCTATAGATTGTAGTGGTAAATGCATGACTGTGTAATTATACCAGGAACCATTGGCTGTACACATAGGAAGGATTGGATGTTGACTGTGAATAAAAAATAGGCATTTGCAAAACTGGTTTGTGGCAGCATTAATCACGATTTTCAGTGGAGGTGGCCTGAGGACACATCAACGGATGAAAAGGGCGAACCACAGTGTACACATATGATGGAGTACTGAGCAGCTGCAGAAAAGAATGAAGTTGTGCGGCATGCAACTGGGTGAATGAATCTTGAGGACATGGTGTTGAGTAAAATAAGCCAGAAACGAAAAGACAAATAATTTATGGTCTCACTAATATAAACTAACTGTAATGAGAAAACTCTGAGCATTGAATGCAAAAGCATAGGCATTCAGGATATTAAAAGTGGGCAGAGATTGGACAATTAATGATCAAGAGTACAGAATGTTCAAATAAGGCTCATTGTAACAGTTCCTAGATTGTGAGCTCTTACAGTAGTTACAGCTATTCTTCAGTTTTAACTATGATTTCTAAATTCTGAGATGCTATACACTTTGAGTATAATCTGGTATCTCCTTGGAAGTTTGAGTATCTGTGTGACACCTGAGTCTCAGAGTTAGAGTTCTGCAGCTCTGAAAGTCAGCATTACCCCCTACAGAAACTGTTAAAGAAGCTGAAAAAGAGAGCAGACTCCAATTAGGCAAATGAATAAAATGGACCCAGTGATGGTAAAGGATGACATTGTCTGTATTTTAAAACTTTGTCTGTTTGAAATCAAAGGAAATGTTGGTTCTTCAGAGGAAAGGCAGCTAACTTTCCACTGAGTTTCTTTCTTACGTGGAAGGCACAAGATGGTCTCTGCTGGTCTTCTCTCCAGGCCTCTGAGTTCCAACAACTTTCCCCGGGGTGACTTCTTTCTGCATCTCCAAAGGCCTGGGCTGAGCTGCGAGTGCTGAGATGAGGAATGCCGAGCTGCTTAGGCTGTGCTACATTGCGTTCTCTCATTTAAGCACCAGCCAATTAAGTCAAATGTCACTCATTGCAGCAGACATGCCTCCTAGCTGACTGCAGATGTAATTAGCAACAGATGAGGTTCATGTACCATTGGCTTATGTCCGCAGCAACAAAACTAGGTATGCTCACCTGGCCAGGTTGACAACTGAATCTAACTAACACAAGGGGAATCTAATGAAGGGGTATTTGAATTCTTGTTGTTGTTGTTTCTCCTTTTCTTTATTTTTTCTTTTCACCTCTTATTTCTTTGTGGAAGAAATGGAAATGTTCTCATATAGATTTGGGTGGTGGATACATAGCTATGTGACTATAGCAGAAACCATTCATTGCACACATAGAATGGATTGTATGCTATGTGAATAAAACTATTTAAAAATAAACAGAAAGAACTTCCAGGTAGATGTGTAGTAAGTAGGACAAATTAAGTCACCCCTGATTCTGGGGACAAGAGAGGGGACAGGAGGGAATGACCAAGGCTGCAGTCTGCTAGCATAAGTAATCAAACAGGGCCTCTACAATGCTTTGTGGAGGAGATGGTAGGGGGATTGGGATGAGGAGAGCGGGCTGGGTCGGATTGGCAGGGATCCCCTACTCAGGGAGGCATGCCAGGAACTGCAGATTGGAAGGAGCTGACCTCCCTCTGGTCCAGCCCCAGGTGCTGGCTGGGGAGACCTCCCTGAGCAGATTCACAGCCGGCAGCACCAACGGGGACCGTGGAGGCAGCCCAGCCATCTGCCCTGAAGGCACCCCCAGGCACTTGGAGCAATTGCCCTGGGCAGGGTGCTGCAGGTTGACTACTTCCTCCCATTCCAGGCACTGATGGGCTCCCCAGCCCTGCCACCATGGCCCAGAAGCGCCCCACCCAGCCCGCGAAATGGCTGGGCTGCAGAACTCTAATTCTGAGACTCAGGTGTCACACAGATACTCAAAGTTCCAAGGAGATATCTCAACAAGTGATCCCTGCAGACAGGAAACTGAGAGGAGGAGGCGCCTCAGGAGCTCCTCCTATTGGCGAAAAGCCATAGGTGCAGGCAAACAGATTCCATATTTCCCTAAATTATTGTTTTGCTTTTGCTTTTTTTCTTAATATATTTACTGTATTATATATATTCTTCATGAGTTGTGTTATAGTTAAATTTTTTTACTTTATTTATGTTTTTATGTTTTTACATTTTATTGATTTTTTATTTTTATTTTTTTATTTCTTATTTTTATTATTATATTTTCTATTCTTTCATTTATTGACTTTTTCCTCAACTTTTTTCCTTTCTGTGTGTACCAGTCTGAGTTCACCCCCAAAATATCTTGGCATGTCTCCTTCTGACTTTGGGGCCTACTACTGGTGGAGGTATATTTTATTGTTGGGATTTTTTTTTCATATTTTTAATTATATTTGTATTTTATTATTATCATTTTTAAACTTTTCTCGGGTTGGAATTGAGCCCTCCCACGTGGCAGGCAGGCATTCTTGAACTACTTGTGAAGTACCGGTACACCCCAGCCTAGTTTTTTCTTTTTGTTTTTCTTTTACATGGGCAGGCACCGGGAATCAAACCCAGATCCTCTGGCAGGGCAGGCAAGCATTCTTGCCTGCTGAGCCACCGTGGCCCGCCCCCCCAGCCTAGTTTTAATAGACCCTCAACTAAAATTATGCCACGTACATGGGATCCAGGTCTTGGTTTAGTGGGGGAATTACTGATAAACCAAGTGAAAAAGGAAACCCTCAATTCAAAACCAAGTAAATACAAAACTTAGACAAGAGAAGGAAAGCAACTTGCAAAATAACTTTACTAAGATAATCAAATACCCCGAGCCCAACAGAAAATCACAAAGCACATGAAAATCCAAGCCAAATGGTCCAGCCAAATGACCAAATCAAAACACCAGAAGGGACACAGAATATAGAACAACTACTCAAGGATATCTATAAAATAAATAAAGGCTATCAGGAAGAAACTAGAAGAGCATTAAGAAGAATTCTAAAGATTAAATAGAAAAGTAGCAGATCTCACAGAGATGAAAGATACAGTAGGACAAATTAGAAATATACTAGAGACACTCGATAGTGAGTTTGAAGAAGCAGAAGGAGGAATAAGTGTACTAGAACACAGAACGATTGAACTACAGTGCACAAAAGAATAAATGGCAAGAAAGATGGGTAAAAGGGAACAGGATCTTAGGGAAACAATAGATAATAAGAGGTGCACAAATATAAGAATCATTAGTGCCCCAGAAGGGGAAGAGAAGAGTAAAGGGGTGGGAAAGTTAGTTGAAGATATAATTGGGGAAAACTTCCCAACCTTTATAAAACACATACATACACAAATCAAAGAGGCCCAACAAACTTGAACTAGAATAAATACAAATAGGTCTACCTCAAGACACATACTAACGAAATTACCAAATGTTGAAGAGAAACAGAAAACCCTGAAAGCAGCATATGAAAAGCGATCTAATACATAAAAAGGAAAACACAAACAACAGATTTCGGACTACTCAGGAGGCACTATGGAAGCAAGAAGGCAGTGGTATAATATCTCTAAGACCTTCAGTGAGAAAGGCTTCCAGCCAAGAATTCATTATCTGGCCAGATTGTCCTTCAGAACTGAGAGAGAGCAGTGGGGACAACCAAATCAATAGGCTGAGCCCTCAATTTTGGGGTTCACCCCTATGAAACTTATCCCTGCAAAAGACAGGCTAAGCCTACTTAAAATTAGCATAATAGTCACCCCGAGAGAACCTCTTTTTTTGCTCAGATGTGGCCTCTCTCTAAGACAACATGGCAAGTGAACCCATTGAACTCCCTCTCTACATGGGACATGACTCCCAGGGGTGGAAACCTCCCTGGCAATGTGGGGCAGAAATCACAGGATGAGACAGGACTTGGCATCAAGGGATTGAGAAAACTTTCTTGACCCAAAGAGGGGAGAGAGAAATTAGACAAAATAAAATGTCAGTGGCTAGGATATTTCAAACACGTTTGAGAGGTTATCCTGGAGGTTATTCTTACACATTATATAGATATCCCTTTTCAGTTTATGGTGTTTTGGAGGGGCGAGAGGAAAGTACCTGAAACTGTCGAACTGTGTTCCAGTAGCCTTGATTCCTGAAGATGATTGTGTAACTATGCAGCTTTTACAATGTGGCCATTGTGAAAACCTTGAGTATGATGCTCCTTTTATCCAGAGTATGGACAGATGAGGAAAAAAAGATAAGAATAAAATATAAATAAATAATAGGAGAATTTCAGGGGTAACCTGTGGGGGAAAGGACAATAGTTTAAGGGAGGTTTAGATTTCCTATTTGGTGAGGGTGTGTTTCTTGGTTATCTTTATCTTGGAAACAACAAAATTATCTAAAGTTGAGTGTTGATGGGCTGTGGACTTTGGGCATTATACGTAATGCCTAATGAATGCAGGTGGGTGAAGGATGCACTGACTGAGAAGTAGACTAGCGAACAATGGTGTATACATATGATCGAATACTGTGCTGCTACAAGAAGGAATGAATTGTGCGGCGACAGTGGCTCAGGGGCAGAATTCTTCCCTGCCATGCCAGAGACCTGGTTCGATTTCTGGTGCCTGCCCATGCAAAAAAAAAAAAAAAGGTTTTTTTTTAAAGGAATGAAGTTGCAAGGCATGCAGCATTGTGAATGAACCTGTGGGACGTTTGGTGAGGCAAAATAAGGCAGAAACAAAAGAACAATTATCGTATGGTCTTCTTTAGAGAATGCTTATGTGAAAACAGGGGACTAGATTGCAAGCTCCTATAGCAGTCACATTTGGTCTGGAGTGGTAATTATTATTTCTGGACTTTGAGAGGTTGTTTTATATATGTATAACCTGGTATTTATAGACAAGAATGAGGTCAATCAGGTCAGGATTAAGGTAATTCAGAGTACAGGGGTAAGGAAGACAGTGTCTTTATTTTAGAACCTCACTTACTCTTTGAGACCAAAGGAAGAAGGGTTTATTTTGTCTGGAACCCAAATTTTCTGTAGCACATAATCTAACTCAACTTATCTGGATAGATCATTTAAACAATCCAAACACAGGGAGCCCAGAATAAGAATGAGGGCCTTTAATCCTGTATAACTTAATGTAATGCCTGGATACAACCCAGAGTGTATTAAACAGATAATCAAAAAGTATCGGCAAAGGGATGAGAGAAAAATATGAAACTATTAAACTTTACCTCCAGAGAAACCTCTGATACTGTGTCAAACATTAAGGATACCAAAATCAAAAGCCTTGATTTTGAGGCTTGATCTTGTGAAGCTTATATGTGTAGCAGAGAAGCTTAACCTACCTATAGGCATGCCTCAGAGTAACTTCTGGAGGACCTCTGTTGTTGCTCAGATGTGGCCTCACTCCCTCTAAGCCCAGCTCTGCAAGTGAAACACTGGCCTTGCCTCTACATGGAACATGACATCCAGGGGTGAGGGTCTCCCTGGCAGCATGGGAGATGAGTCCTAGGGATGAGTCTGGCCCTGGCATCGTGGGACCAACAATTCCATCCTGACCCAAAGGGGTAACTTTTGGAGTGTAACTAATGAAGTACCAGTGGCTGAGAGAGTTCAAATAGAGTTGAGAGGATACTGTGGAGGTCACTCTTATGCAAGCTTCAGTTAAATATTGCATATATCATAACTTGCCAATCCTAACCAAAACCATTCCTGCCAATCCTAAAGAACACTTAGGGCATTATATAAGATTCTACAAAGGTTCCATGCACAAGGGGAACTTTCCAGAAACCTACAACCTCCAGATGAGTCCCTGGACCAGTATTCTCCAGAACATCAGCTAGTTCCTTCTCTCTACCCCATATTACTGACAGACCCTTCCAACACAAAAAAGTTAGAATGGGCATAACCCAAATATCCCTAAAGAGTGAGAGAAAGATTAAATGTGATGGTGGAGTTATACAGAGAAGGTAGGGTTTAACAAATGAGTATGATGGCTGAATCATTATATTGATATTTCTTTTAGTCTCCAGTATCTTAGAGCAGCTAGAAGTAAAAACCTAAAATTGTGGAATTGTAACCCATACCAAACTCTGAAGTCTGTTCTACAATTAATTGTTGAGATGTACTTTGAAATCTATTGCTTTTTTGTATATATGTTATTTTTCACCAAAAAAAAGAAGAAAAAATCAAATGTGATGATAACAAAAATATTTATTCCTTCTAGCCTCCAATGTTCTGGAGCAGGTAGAAGGAAAAATCTGAGAGGATGGTATTGTAGCCCACAACAAACTCTTGGATCTGTCCTGTAACTACTTGTAGAAGAATGCTTTGAAAACTATTGCTTTTTTCTTTCTTTGCTTTGTATATATGTTATATGATATAATTTTAAAAGTTAAATAATAATAATGGGGGAGTTAAAGGGTAAAAAAAAGATTTGAAATACTGTGGGTCAATGAGAGGGAAGGGTAAAGGGTGTGGGAGGTGTGAGTTCTTTTTTCTTCTTTTTCTTTCTTTCCCTGGAGTGATGCAAATGTTCTAAAAATGATCATGATGAAGAACACACAACTACAGGATGATATTGTGAGCCACTGATTGTATAATATGGTTAGACTGTATGCATGTGGGTATTTCTCAATAAAAATATTTTAAAAAGAAAACACAAGCAAATTCAGCTATGTGACTGTCTTTGGAGAGGGAGCCATAGAGTAGGATTCCAATGTGTCTGCAGTGGTTTTGTTGCTTAATCTGGGTCGGGGATACTCACAGACTAGATTCTACATGGGTGCGTATGTGTGTATCTCTATGTGGGTGGATGTGTAAGTAGGTAAAGATACATGTTTGTGTATGTATATATATGTGTGTGCATATGTGTATATTTCATTTTTGTAAGCCTGGAATATTTTGTAATTTAAAAATGTATAATAAAAATAGCTATTTAGAAATAAGGTCATTCAACGTCATGGCTACATCTCCATTGTAAAAAGCTTTCCTTTCATTTCCTAGATATCTGCAAGGCTACAGGCCATGCTACTAAGCTGAGGTCCATGGACTAGCAGCAGCAGCAGCTCCTGGAAGCTTATTAGAAATGCAGAATCTCAGGGACACCCCAGAGATGCTGAGTCAGAATCTCTAGCATGGTTCCAGTACTCATGCTTAAGAAGCCCTCCTAGTGATTCTGCTGCACGCTTGTGTCAGTTTACTAAAGCTGGTGGAATGCAGTATGCCAGAAATGGGTGGGCTTTTACAATGGGGATTTATTAACTTACAATGTGCAGTTCTTAGACTGTGAAAACGTCTAATTCAAGTCTTCAACAGGAAGATACCTAGACTCTGAAGACAAGCTGCTGGCATCCAGGACACCTCTGTCATAGAGGAAGGCTTATGACCAACATCTGCTGGTCTTTTGCTCCAGGGTTTCATTGCTTGCAGCTTTTGATTCCAGTGGCTTCCTCTCTGAGCTTCAGTGGGTCCTCTTAGCCTCTCTGGGGCTTTTCTCTATGAGCATCTCTTCATTTCATCTTTTTTAAAGCACTCCATTGAAGGGATTAAGGCCCACCCTGAATAAGGTGGGTCACATCTCAATTGAAATAACCTAATCAAAAGGTCCCACCCACAAGATATCTACACCCATAGGAATAGAATTAAAAAGCAAGGCTTTTTCTGGGGTACATAACAGCTTCAAACCAGCTCAAGCACTCAAGTATGAGAACTAACAGGTCTGAGAGAACTGCCCTGGACCCCCAGTCTAACTATCCATCTTGTATATTTCCTGATGATCGAAGAGAATTATGAGTATTGAAAACCAGAGCAGCAGAGCTTTGGTTATTGCACTTTGGAATCTTCTGGGAGCTTTAAAAATAGGGTTGCTCGGACACCATTCTGAGAAATTCTAATTTAATTAGTCTGGGCTGCAACCTGGACATGGAGAATTTTTTAATTTCCCTTGTGATTCTGACACGGAACCTCTGACCAAGAGGCCACGATAGATTTAGCTGAGGCAAGAGGCAAACAAAGGATGATCTTGAGCGCCCTCTGCTGGCAAAGCTATCATCTTGTCCCCAGTGGCCTCAGAAGCTCATGGCATGAGAAGCCCGCCCAGACCAGCTTCAAGTCAAACCTGCTGCACTTACGAGTGTCTGGCTGATGTGTATGCAAAAAAATGTCCAGTCTAGAAAATGCCCGTGTAAATCCCTGATTCACCTTCTCAGCTGTTATTCATATCTCGTCCGGTTATCCATTGCTCACCCACACTGGATTCAAAGACCCCACGTCCTGTAATTTATGTAGCAAAGTTTCATCTAACGCTGCATCAGCTACTGACCTACACATTTCACAAATAATAACTCCTCTATTCCCATAGCTTCTCTCTGAAGTCAATACTACCCTGGCCCGCTCAAAGAAATGATCATGATGATGAATCTATAACTATGTGATGACATTGTGACTTACTGATGATAAATGTAGAATGGAATGATCATACGGTAAGAATGTTTGTGTTTGTATGTTGGTATGTTTAATAAATAAAATTTTTTTTTTATTTGGTACAAAATTTATATTTTTTTTTCTTTTTTTTCTTTTTTTTTTTTATTAATTAAAAAAAGAATTAACAAAACAATTAGAAATCATTCCAATCTACATGTACAATCAGTAATTCTTAATAACATCACATAGTTGCGTATTCATCATTTCTTAGTACATTTGCATCGATTTAGAAAAAGAAATAAAAAGACAACAGAATAAGAATTAAAACAATAATAGAAAGAAAAAAAAACAAAAACAAAAAACCTATACCTCACATGCAGCTTCATTCAGTGTTTTAACATAATTGCATTACAATTGGGTAGTATTGTGCTGTCCATTTCTGAGTTTTTATATCCAGTCCCGTTGTACAGTCTGTATCCCTTCATCTCCAATTATCCCTTCTCTTTTTTTTTTTTTTTTAATTAACGGAAAAAAAGAAATTAACCCAACATTTAGAGATCATACCATTCTACACATGCAATCATTAATTCTTAACATCATCACATAGATGCATGATCATCAAATTTTTTTAATAAACAAAAAAATTACTATCATTATCCCCATTTTGCAAGTGGGGAAACTGAGTCCCAGGGGAACTAGGACCTTGCCTCAGTTATTAAGCCGAGAAGCTGGGGTTTAAACTCTGACAGCTTGGCCTTAGACCTATGGTCTTAAACACATCATATATCTCACTGTCTCTAACCACTATGCCCTCTGCACTGTTCAGTTTGGTATCCCTAGAATCTAGTGTCTATTATGTGCCTGAAAGATCCCAGAGGAAACTGAGGCTCCGAGAGTCCCGACCTCCATTTTCACTCTGTTTTGGGTGGACCTGAGACTTCACAATTTCCTAGACCCACAGAGAGCCATGCACTGTCACAAAAATCTGGATTCAAATTCTGGCTCTGCTCCATTCTAGCTGTGTGATTTTAAGCAGATCACTTAACCTCTCTGAGCCTCTATGTACCCATTAGAAAATGGGTATAGCACCTGTTTCTACATCATAAAGTTGCCAGGGGAATTTACTCAATCCCCACTCCAAATTGCCACCCAACATCCCCTTGCACTGATCAAGATGATTCCTTAGAGAGGAAAATTTGTTTATTATTGTTTTAGCTAGCTGTAACCTCAATTCACCCAAATATCCTTTTGTGGGGTCAGGAATCCATCCTGAAGATGTGTTGAGTGGGGTCTATAATGAGACACCTACCCTTCCACACAATTGAATACCCAGCAGTACCAAAGGTGAGTCCCTAATACAGTTTGTCAGCTGTGAGATAGTGCGTCTGAACTAAACCTGTCTGATGCTTAAAACTTGATTGCCCAGTTGCTATGGTACTTTTTATAAATCCCTTACTTTGTATTAAAAAACAATCCTTCCAGTCAAAATTTGCATCCTTATTCTTTAGCCAACTTTCAAGAACAGGCTTTAAAACAGTTAAATTGAGTTCACTGAGGGCAGGGATATTGGAAGAGCCAAAAATCTTACTTATTTCTTTATATAAGTGGAACAATTTTGGGTGACTTCACCTTCTTGTGTTTTTTCAACCTTTTTAGAATTAAAGACAAATATTGTATGATCACGCTTACGTGAACTATCTAGAAGAACCAAATTTCACGATAGATAGATAGTAGATTACAGGTTAACATGGGGTTTGGTGTAGGGGGAGAGTTAATGCTTAAGGGGCACGGAGTTTGCGTTTACAAAAAAGTGGGAATGCCGGATGTTGGTGACTGCAGCACAAAATTGTGGCTGTAATTAATACCACGAAATTGTGGTTAAAATGAGAAATTGTACATTGTATATATGTTACTAAAATAAACATTAAAGAAAATAAAGCAAAACCAAAAACCAGGTTTGAAAATTATAAGGTGATGTCATTTAGTTTCTTTCTGGTTGTTGTGGACAGTCCAAAAATAGTGCCTGGACCTAAAATCAACAAATGAATGAACATTTCCAAGAACAAATTATCAGACCACAAAGAAATAAATCTCAATCAGTCCCACTGTCTCCGTCCAGGACAACTAATATAGCACAACCAAGAAATTCAACTCCTCTCAGTTAGTTTAATAGCTTAGTCTGTGGCACTAGTCCTGGCAATTACTATCCCCTCTCCCCAAAATTAAGTGTGTTATTTGTTCTAACTAACAGAACACCTAATGCCACCCAAAACATTTACAGTTTTAAAGAGACTGTTCTGATGCATTGTACAGCCAGCTGTCCTTTGGTGAAACAATGCTTTCCTCCCCAATGCACCCCCTTTTATCTTTACTGAGAGCCCCTTCTTGTTTCCCACAGAGCCCCTTCTACAAGAAAAGGGAGAAATCCTTGAAGAGAAGGCAAACCCGCCCCCCAACATGCAAATGGGGGAGGGAAGGGAAGTCAAGGCAGGTTATCAGGCTGGGATATATTTTTCTTTCAACTTTTAATTTTGAACCGAGTTCAAATTTACAGGAGAATCTCAGAATAACACAAAACCCATACAGAGAACTCCAACATACCCTCACCCACCTCCATATACCCAGATCCACCAATTTCAATATTTGTTGTATCATGCTATTTAACTACCTATCTATCTATCCATCCATCCATCCATCTGTCCAGCCAGCCGGTCAGCCAGCCATCTGTCTATCCGTCATCTATGTCTACCTGTCTGTCTTTGGGCTGGGATTCAAAGGGGAAATTTGGTGATGGGCAAATTCCTGCATGGCAAGACGGGGCAGGGAAGATACTCCAAGCAGCAGGGGAACAGAGCTGTCCAAGAACATAGTAGGAGAGTGTTGGTGGCTCATTTCATCCCCCATTGCAGATGGTGTCTGTTTCTTTTGAAAACCACCGAGCTGACCACCTTCCGATTAATATTTGCCACCGGACAGGTTTTTCTAAGGAGGCCTGCTCCCAGCTCTCTGCCAGAATGCTATCAATAGCTTCACAACCCATTGTGAAGGAGAGAGAAATTCCTGGGTCTCGGTAGATTCTGGAATCAGGGTCAGAGATCCCTCATCGGGGAACACTCTGTCCGAGGCTCCCTCCAACCTGGCACTTTGAGGGGAATCCAGAATAGTCACATACTCGGAGAGCTCTGGGGCAGAGTGGACAGAGAGGGACTGGAGGAGCTCCACTCAGTGCCAGCATTGTGAAGTCTCAGGAGGTGGAGGAGGGGCTGGGTGAAGTCATAGATCGCTGGGGACCACCCCTCCCTCTCTCTGCTGGGGCTTGCCGGCTCCTCCCCCAGCCACATCCGGAGGGAAGTGGGAAGCTTTGCCAAGCTCCCGGCCCAGCGCCGTCCCAGGAGTCCACCCGCAGCCATGGATGCAAGTCACCCAAAGCCCCAGGAGTCCCAGAGCACCCCAGAGGACCCCAGGCCTGACCTAACCACCTGCTCCACCCCGGCCAACAAGCTCTTGAGGCAGGAGCCCCCCAGCGTGGTAGAGGACAGGCTGCCCCCCAAAACGGGCGCGGTGGTTATTGACATGGGCACGGGAACCTGTAAGGTGGGTTTCGCAGGGCAGGTCCAGCCCACCTACACCGCGGCCACCATCGTCGGCTACCAGCCCAAGAAGCTGAGCGCGGCCGGGCAGCCTGGGCTGGAGGCGTTCATCGGTGAGGCGGCGCGGTCCCGCCCGGAGCTGACGCTGGTGCAGCCAGTCCGCTGCGGCATCGTGGTGGACTGGGAGGCGGCCGAGCTCATCTGGCGCCACATGCTGGAGCATGACCTCGGCGCGGCCCCCCAGGACCACCCGCTCCTCTTCTCCGACCCGCCCTTCAGCCCCAGCACCAACCGCGAGAAGCTGGTGGAAGTGGCCTTCGAGTCACTGCACGCGCCGGCCATGCCTGTGGCCTCCCAGTCGGTGCTGTCCGTCTACGCCCACGGGCGCGTCAGCGGACTGGTGGTGGCCACCGGACACGGGGTCACCTACACGGTGCCGGTCTTTCAGGGCTACAACCTGCCGCACGCCGCCGAGCGCCTGGACCTGGCCGGCGCCCACCTGACGGCCTTCCTGGCGGAGGTGATGCGCGGCTCGGGCCTGCGGCTGGGGCAGCGGGACCTGGAGGCGGTGCAAAGCGTCAAGCACCGCTACTGCTACGTGGTCCCGGACTTCGCCCAGGCGCAGCAGCGGCCGGAGCACGAATACCTGCAGAAACTGCAGCTGCCCGACGGGCGGACCATCACGCTGGGCAAGGAGCTGTTCCGGTGCCCGGAGCTGCTGTTCAGTCCCCCGGAGATGCCGGGGCTCGCGCCGGTGGGCGTCCCCGCCATGGCGCAACGGAGTCTCGGCAAGGTGCCGGTGGAGGTGCGCGCCGACGTGGCCCGGAACGTGCTGCTCTGCGGCGGCTCCTCGCTCTTCCGGGGCTTCGAGGGCCGCTTCCGCGCCGAGCTGCTGCGCTCGCTGCCCCCCGACGAGCGCGTGGCGGTGGCCGCCCAGCCCACCAGGAACTTCTCGGTGTGGATCGGGGGCTCCATCCTGGCCTCGCTGCGCGCCTTCCAGTCGTGCTGGATCCGTCGCGAGCAGTACGAGGAGCAGGGGCCGCACATCGTGTATCGCAAGTGCTACTGATGGGGCGGGCGGGGAGGGCAGTAAAGCCTCTGCCACCCACCCTGCTCTGTCCTGCCGTCCCCCGCCCCTGGAGCCACCCAGCCTGCCTTAGGTTCTGACTCCCAAGACCCCCTCTGCCCCCCCCCCCCCCACCACCACCAAGGTGGCACCCCAAGACATCCCTGGATTCTGACCTCTCCGAGGTCACTCCCTGGCCTGTGACATCTCCTCCCCGTGTGCTCAGCCCTCAAGACACCACCACGCTCTAATCCTCCCAAACTGACCCCCTTCCATATCGGGGCTCCCCAAGGTACCCCTGGGCTAGGACCCCAAGACACCCTCCTGATTCTGAACCTCTACTCACTCTTGTGAAGTACTGCTTGTGATATAGAACCCCCGACCCCCAGATACCCCTCTCACTCCCCAGTCGGCCCCTTTGGTCTGGCCCACTCATGTTTTGTTCTTGCAAAACTGGGTCATATCCAACCACCCATCACAGTCTTTCCACAAGTGTTTGAATCCCTAGATGCACCCTCATAATCTGACTCCCATTTCTGAACCTCCCCCAAACAGGGTTCTCCTGTTTGACCTGACCCCCAGCTCCATCCCGGCCAATGAGATCCTGAGGCAGCAGCCCCCCAGCATGGAGGGGGACAGGTTCTATGCATTCCTGGTTCTGAGCACCCCAATTCCACCCTTCCATTGGCTTCCTCCTATTGACTCTCCAAAAGTCTCCTATACCTCGTTTTCTGGGCACCCCCAGAATTCCCCCACCAGTGCTGAACTGAACCCCCACATCCACCACAAACATCCCTATTCAGACCCATCCAGGGTGTCCAGAAGCCAGACCCAGGTTCTGCCCTCCCCGCAAAACTCTCCACATCTGGCCAGATTTAATCCTCTAAGACTCTTACGCAAAAGCTCTGACCTTCCCGCAACCCATCCCCTCCCCAGACCCCCAAAGAGCACCATGTCCTTCTGAGCCTCCAAACTTCCCCCCAGTATGGCCCCCACTGATCTAAGCCCACCCCCTTGTTCTGCATCTCCCCCATCCCCAAAATGTTCCCACATGGTCTGTCTTATGGGGCACCTCCCTCTCCCATCACTCAGTCCTCGAATCCCCCTAGAATGGCTCCAGCCTCCCAGATCGGGCTGAGCTCTGGTTCCCAGGACTGTCCCCAAGGGATGACTCCACTCATACCCCAGACCTGCCCTGGGTTCTGCTCTCCCAATGCTCTCTCCTCGATCCCCTTTCACGATTTGATACCCAGATACCAAACGGCGAAGTTCCTGAGGCAGATGAGACCGCGGGTTGGCCACCACCTATTTGGGGACTCCCACCCCACCCACAAGGTCCCCAGGGGCTTACGGTGTAGGAGATAAGATTAACATAAGACCTGCGGAACTACTTGGGAGTAGATGGCATTAGGGTGGTGGCAGCAGTAAGCTGCTTTATGTTCTCTGATTTAGGTAAGACAGTCTAGGAGGAAGAGAATGTTTGTTTACCCCAAATGGTTATTTTAAGTATGAAGGAAGAACACTGAAAGATAAGAACTTTGTTCCCTCAGGAAATGCATGCATGCCTATTGTCATCCTGTGGTGTATAACCAGGATCTGGTTAAGAATAAAATTGTCGGGGTGGGCCGCGGTGGCTCAGCGGGCAAAGTGCTTGCCTGCTATGCCGGAGGACCTCGGTTCGATTCCCGGCCCCAGCCCATGTAACAAAAACGGAGAAACAGAATACAATAAAACAAGAAAATGTTTAAAAATGTTTCCCTTTCTTCCTTCCTTCCTTCCTTCTATCCTTCCTTCCTTCTCTCTGTCTTTCCTTTAAAAAAAAAAAAAAAAAAAAAGAATAAAATTGTCTAAAGTCTGTCTGAAGTAAACTCAAGCTTCAGACCCCCTGAGCCCGTCTGTGTTTTTCTTTCTCTCCTTCTTCCTTTCTTTCTTTCTCATCATTCCTTAATATCCTTCGAGCTCCGTTTCAACAGGAAGCAACATTACGGTACTGTTTCATCCATCCCCCACCAACCTCCACCCCACTAGAGTGTGCCTCCCAAAACCATCTGCCCAGACATCTCAGACCCGCCCCGAGGGTGTCCTAAGAGGCCTCCCGCAATGGAAGTCCAGCCTGGCAGGGAGACCAGACATGACTCCCCGTGGCACATCCTGGGTCCCCGTCTCCCCTTTCTGCCCTTGTTCCCAGCTGCCCCCACCCCCTGCTGGAGCCTGGACCTTCTCATCTTCCAGCCCAGCCTGAGGAATGTCAAAAACACAGATCTCCAGCAATCTGGCCATGACCCCAGTGTATCAGCACAATAAAAGGAGCTTCCTGGGTTTATGTGTGTCCCCGCCTCTTCTCCCTCAGCTCAGAGAGCCATTTCATTCCTCCCTTCTCATTCCCTCCTTCCTTCAGCTAGACAGTTTGGATTGAGCAGCTCTCCGACTCCCTCTCTCCATCCCTGAGTCTTTCTGTGTGTCTCAACTGTTTTTCATTTGCTCATTTGCTGTGTTTCTCTCTCTCTCAATCTCACTGGGTGTGTGTCTTCTTGCAGTTCTCTCTTTCTCTCTCTATCTCCAGTCTTTCTCTGTCTCTCTGATTCACCCACCAGCATTGTGCTTACACAGGAATTTTCCAGGGTGGAAACTCATTTATCTGTGCAGCTGTGAATGCCCCTCCTCGTAACTGCCGTCAGGCAATATAAGTGGGCAAGGTCCCCAACCATCCCCACCCTCTCTGTAGCCTAGGCCGTGGTTCCAGCCCCACCCCAGGTCAGTGGGCAGTCCTCAGCTGGAGGGCAGCCTTACAGGCAGGTCATAGCACCCAGACCACAAGCCTGCAAGATGGAGCCCCCCGCCCCCAACACCTGCCCCTGCAGCTTTCCCCAGACGCAGCCTCAACAGATGGTATGTAGCTAACCCCAGAAGCTTACAGGGCAGTGAGGGAAAGGGCACTTTTCCTCCTTCCCACCAGAGGGCAGCACAATCCGATGGCTGCCACAAGCAGGGCGGGCCAGACCTCAACACCAGGGAGTGATTGGCGACACCCGTCACACACTCAGAAGGGATGTGTCTCAGATGCCACCAGAAGAGAGGGGATGCAGAAGCCCTCGCTACCTCTGGACCTCTGAGAAACCCAAAGGACCATCAGTTAAACCAGACTAAGGTTATCCCAGCTCCAAATCTTCCCTAGGGCAGAAATTCCCTGTACAACCCATGGGATATATGTCCCTCCCATTTACACATCCCCAGAGACAGGGAGCTCACTACCTAAAGCTGTTGTTAGAAATCTCAATTCCTCCCACAAATCATTTGCAAAATATAGCTCAGAACATGCTACTCTCTACCCAAAATGCTCGAATGGGCTTTCTGACACATGTAAAATCCCCAGTTCTTACAAGGGCCCTGAATTCTCGGCTGATCTGGACAAATCTCACCTAAACTTTCCCTTCCATCCCTTACACCCTTACACCTAAACTTTCCCTTCCATCCCTTACACCCCAGCAACACTGGCTGCCTTTCTCTCCCTCAAACATGCCAAGCCCTTTCTACCTCAGGACCTTTTCACTGGCTGTTCCTTCTACTCTGAATGTTCCTTCCTGTCTTCCATCTTATCAAAGGTAGCCCTGCTCTAAGAATGACCCAAGGCCCAGCTGCCTATAAAGGAAGGATTAAAAGTGTCGACTTCATGTAAATTCAAAAATTAATAATAACCTGCAAGACAAAAACCACCCAAAACAAGGCCAAAAGATGAAGGACGAATGGAGAAAATGATCCATAAATCTTAACACAAAGGTATAGTTTCTGTAATCTATAAAGACCTCTTGGAAATAACAAAAAAAACTACTACAATCCATAGAAAAGTTTGCAAAGGATATGAACATTCAGCTCAGAGAGGAAGAAATACAATTGACTTTTAGATACAGGGGAAGATGCTCAACTCAGATGGGAAACGAAAATTAAAACTACACTGTGGGGGCGGGCCACGGTGGTTCAGTGGCAGAGTTCTCGCCTGCCATGCCAGAGACCTGGGTTTGATTCCAAGAGCCTGCCCATGCCAGAAAAAAAAAAAAAACTACACTGTGATACCATTTTTTAACCAGTCAGATTGGCACAGATTACAGGGCTGGTTTGTCCTCCCCATTGGCTCCTGCCTCAGTAAGGGAGGGGAGGAGGAGCCAACCTCCTATAGCTTATATTTTATTATATGTGAATATATAAATATATATATATTTTTTTCTGATCAGTTACAAAAAATACTTTTCCTTCTGAGTTGCAATTTAAACAATATTCGAATACGGCCGAAGCTATCGACGGAACATGGGTGATGAATTAGAGACTGAGTAATTCGAATTCATCGACCGCCCCGCCCCTCCCCCAGCCCCTCTCCCATAATTACTACTTGAGACGAGCCTGGGAGGAGTTGGGCTTGGAGGACCCTGGGGGTGGGGTGGGGGCTGCGGCGCCAGCGACGACTGGACTAGCGAGACCAGAATCTCTGAATGTCAGACCCAGAGTCCTACCACCCCCCACCCACATATACCACACACATGTTTTACAGATGTGTAAACTGAGGCAGACAGAGCCAGCAGGTGCTGGACGGAGGGGCTGGTGAGGCTGCAGGGAAACGGGCGCTCTTACCTTGATGGTGAGGAAGAAAATGAGCACACCCCCTGTGGAAGACAAGTTGCATTATCTATTTCAATGACAAATAAATGCACAAACCTCTGGCTCAGCAATCACACTTCCAAGAATTTATCCTTTGGATGTCATCACTCATGTGCAAAATGACACAAATGCAGTGTCTATATTCCTTATGCACTGCAGCACTCTAGGGTGGCAAAAGTCTGGCAACAAGCTAAGGGACTGTCCATAGGAACTGGCTCAATCAATTGTGGTCACACAACTTACTTGTAAGCTGTAAAAAAAGGAATGAGCATGCAATCAATGGTTCACAGCATCATCATATAGTTGTGCATTCCTCACCACAATTTTAGAACATTTTCATTAAAAAAAAAAACAAGCTTTGTTTACAAACATAAAATGATCTGCAAGATTAATTTAAGTGAAAAAGAAAAAAAAAAGCTCTGAGCAGGATGCTATCATTATGTAAAAAGGAGAATAAATGCATATATGTATATTTGCTTGAAGATCCCCAAAATAAATCTAGAAGGTCACACGGAGAACCTGAACAGAGTTTGCTTCTCAACCTTCATTTCATGATTGTTAGACATCTTTCCCTAATCGCACTCCCATGCAATTTTCATACGACGGATACACTGTATAGCGGTTTATTTACTAGATGCATTTCTGTTTCATGCATAAAAACATTATTCGCCGCCCCTGATACACACCCAAACCAGTTTTCACCCCCTTTGTGGGTGATAAGGCCGTCTTTGAGGTTTCCTGCTCTCTGGAAGGATGCAGGGGCCTGATTTCTCTGTACTTCCTAGTCAATCTACCGCCACAGCCTTGAGTTCTGAGATGGCAGGGGCCCCATCTGTGTCACACACTCGTGTGTCCCCAGTTTCCAGCACAAGACCTCATGACAGTGGGTCTCCAATAAACATGAACCCAATTCAGTCACATCACTGAGTGAATGCAGAACTGAGCTAAAAATTCTCCTTTGTGGGGGTCTGCTACGGTTGAGCTGTCTCTCTCCTCAGAAGATGGAGCTCAAATCCTGAGCCCTGGTCCCATGCCTGTGACCCTATTCAAAAATAGATCTTGGAAGATGTGACCAGTTAAGACAAAGTCAAAGCGGCTGAGGGCGGCTGCACTCCCATATGACTGGTGTCCTTGTGAGAAGAGGAAATTCGACACAGACGCAAGGGAAAACGTCACGAAGCCACCACCACGGATATCTACTGTATGGAGAGATTCCCCTCAAATCACAGTTGCTCCTGGGACGGGCGGCAGGCGACAGTTCCACACGTACTCTGTGTATATTAATGCATCGCTTGAATGTTTTACAATGAAAGAGCTTCCATAAGAAATAATTTTTTAAATATTCTTATCGACAAAACAACATACAAACACAAACATTCTTAACACACAAACGTTTACTACATGGTGTACAAGCAATGGCTCCCAGTATCATCACATAGCATATTTGTCACCATGATCATTTTCTAAAACATTTGCACTGCTCCAGAAAAAGAAAAAGAAATAAGAAAACAACTCATACATACCATACCCCTTACACCTCTCTCTCATTCACATTTTTTACTCATCTGACCATACGCCAGATAAAGGGAATATCAGACACAAGATTTTGCAGGAACATAGTCAACATTATATCTTTATACAATCGTCTTCAAGAATCAAGGCTACTGGAGAACAGTTCTACAGTTTCAGGTACTTCCCTTTAGCTACTCAAATATATATCTAATGCATAAGAATAACCTCCAGGATAACCTGTCGACTCTGTTTGGAATCTCTCGGCCACTGACACTTTATTTTGTCTCGTTTCTCTCTTCCCCCTTTCGGCCGAGAAGGTTTTCTCAATCCCTTGACGCTGAGTCTCAGCTCATTCTAGGATAAGAAATAATTTTTTAAAACAGTTTTGGATAGTGCATACAATGGACCACACTCAAGACTCAAACAAGGGTGGTGAGGCTGATTTTGCAAACTAGAGCATCCAAAGATGACCTCAAGTCCAGCCATAGATCAGCCCTCATCAGACTCAAGACCATCCCCCAAGGGCTGTGAGTAGAGAGAGGAAAGGTTTGGAGGAGTTGGCTTGTCCCACCAGGCAAATCACAAACCAGGGCAGAGACCAGGCTGAGGTGAGAAATGCAGGGTCATCTAATGCAGTGACGGATGTTGTTGTATGTTAAACTTTGACGTTTTGTTCATCTTGTATTTTTTTGCATTAATTTTCTTTTAATTGCACTCATAGCGGGGGCTTGGTGGGGGGAAGCAATGGGAAACAATGGCTAATGGGTACAGACCCTCTTTCAGGGATGATGAAACTGTTCTGGAATTAGATAGCGGCAACATTTGCACAACCCTGGGACTATATTAAAATCCACTGAATTGCTTGCTATGAAAGGAAGAGTTTTATCGTAGGTGAACTAGAGCCCAATTTAAAATATTGCATTGAAATAGTATTAACCTTGATTATTGAGCTTTTGGCAACCCCTAAAATTTTGCACCGGGGCGGGGGAGCGGTGCCTCACTTGCTTCACGTTAATCTCAGCTCCATGGGAGGCGTCAGGGAACTTGCGTGAGACCAGCCCAGGAAGGAGAGGCCGAAAGGGGAGGTTCCCCCACGGCCCGGGCCGAGGGGCTTGTGAACAGGCCAAGCCGCAGTGCCTGCTTCCCACGGAAACCAGGAAATCGCCAACCCACCCCCACACACAGGCCCGGGCACCTGCAGCTCCTGGGCCCACCTCACCCCACCAGGCCATTCCCCCCGGAACAAGAGGGCTCCAGCCAATTCCTCACCCCCAGCACCAAGAAATGAAACCCAGCAGGGAGAGGGAAAGTTTAATCTCTAACAAACAAGGAACTCTTTTTTTTTTTTTTTTAAGTAATGCAGTTGTAGCATAGAACTTCTGCAGAAGGTACAGCGTTCCCTTATACTGCTTCCCTCTTCTCCCCAGCACACACACAGTTTTCCCTGTTATTAACACTTTACAGTTTTGCAATATCTTTGTGGCAATTGATGAACCCATATTATATTATTAACTGTAGTACATACTTTACATTAGGGCTTACTGTTTGTATTTCACCATCCTCCATGGGGTTTTATTTTATTATAGTAACATCTATACCTAAAATTTCCCATTTGAACACATTCTAGCATACGGTTCAGCGGTGTTAATTATATTTACAGTGCTGTACTCTCACTACCATCCATCACCAAAACTTTTCCATCTCCCCAGAGACTCTGAGCCAACTAAGCAATGCTACTGTTAATAATTGTGATTTTAGAAGGATCACACACACATACACACATATTTATACCGTGATTAACTGTGGCCCTGGGGACCGCTGGAACTTTGCAGAGACAGATGTGGGAAAGAAGGCTGGACTAGGTGACAGCATTCGAGGTTTGGGGGCTACTTGATTTCCCAGAGCCCCGACTGACAGCTGACCAAGCCTCTGGGGAGGTCTGACCACGTGGGCAGAAAGTAGAAGCTTCTTTCTTCCATCCCCTTCCCCTTAATCCCACAACTCCTTGCAGCTCAGAATGCCACCCCTGTCTCCACATGACATCCACATTGGCCCCTTGTACCCCTTCCAGTCTGCCTGCCAAGAAACCTCCGAATCCCTTCTGCAAGAAGCAAATCTGACCATGCACCTCTCCTGCTCAATATGCTTTGATAGCTCCCAATGGTCCTTGGGACACAGGTGTCTCAGTGACCCCAGAGCCCGCTGGTCCACCTGCATGGACTCTCCCCATGGCTCCGTCTCACTCCCCGCTGAGCTCAGTGTGCCAACTGTCCAGGTGCCCTTTAAGTTCCCTCATACACAGCATCTCCTCCACTCTTGCCTCAGGGCCTTTGCACACACCGCTCACTCCACCTGCAATGCTCTTTCCTCCAGTCTTTCCTTCATAAATTCCAATCCCTGCTTCAGATCTCACCTCAGCAAAGCACCTCAGGGCCAGGTCAGGTCTGACTGCAACCTAGCAATGACCAGAACCGTGAATGATGTCTCTGTATGACCTGCCTGGCATTGCCCACCCCCCACCCCCCGGGGATGGTGCCTTCCAGGGGGGCAGAGCCTGTGGGTGTCTTGTCCTCTCATTCACTGCTATTACCTGTAAGTGGCACAAAGCAGGCCTCCAACCAACACCTGCCAATCATCTCAGAGCTTTCTGTTTGGTGGGAGAAACAGACAGTAGATGTGAGATAAGAATTTCCGAGGGTGACAAAGGGCCTTAAAGAAAATCAAACAGTGTGATGTGGCAGGTGATAGAAGACCTGAGGACAGCCTCCAGGTGGGACCAACTTTTCTGTTCTTCAGGGAACAGAAAGGAGACTTGCATGGTTGGAGCAGAATGAGCAAAGGACAAAACTGAGGGTGCAACCAGGGCGGGTGGTACAGAGCCTCGTGCGCCACAGAGAAGGGACTTTAGATCTTTTTGCTAAGAGCAATGGGGAGCCATGGGAGGATTCAGGGCGCAGGGGTGACCATGGGGCAACTGAGTGGATTCAGGGAAACCACAAGGAAGCAAGAGACTGCAGCAGAGTTGGGAGTGGGCAGGTGCAAGCTGCACTTTGGAAGGCGAGTGGGCAGACGAAGTGGAAGCTACAGGCAGGTTACCAGAGGTCCCAAAATCTCATGCCCAATAAATTCCAGGAGTTTCCCAATTTGCCGCAAAAATAGGTGTGGACCCCAATGGGAAGTTGGGTACGGAGTGAGGGCCTCCAGGAATGTCCACCAGGGAGAATAAGAACTGCAGAGCATTGGAGCCTGGTGGGAAACTGAGGCACAGAGCAGTGGGTGACTTCCCCAAGGTTGCCAAGTTCCTGCATGGCAGATGCTGCCATTCAAGCCCAGGTGTTTTTTGCTTCCAGATCCAGCTTGTTCTGCCAGGATTTGAATGCTCTCTGGGTTTGGACACACGGAAAGAGATGAGAGTACGCTGGGTGGAGAAACAGCAAAACAGCAAGGATAAAAGTGCCCTGTTCCCTAGAAGAGGAAACCGAGGTGAAGAGAAGCAGGGGAGGGTCTTTAGTCTGGAGACCCTGGCTGGGAGGGGATGGGGCTTCCTAGCCTTGTCCTCCTCCCGCCCCAGGGAAAGCAGGAACACAGTGGCCAGGACGCCCGTCCTGGGGAGAGGGCAGGGCTGGGAGGGGCGAGGCCAAACCATGGACAGGATTTCTGAGAATTGGCCCTGTGAGTGAGGGAGGGGCAGCTGGGGCTTCCCCCCAGGGCCAGGCAGCAGGTAGGGGATGCAGCACTGGGGACTTTCCTTTGGCCTTACAAGAGGGAGGCTCTGCCTTCCTCCATTCCCCACCACCGGGCTTCAGTCCCCACAGAGGGCACCAAGGGCAGATATGGAGAGACTCGAGGGGCCCTCATGCACCCAGGCTGGAGCACACGCCTGTGTGAGCTCGTCCCTGCTCAGACCCCAGCACATGTGTGTACACAGATGTGTCACACCCACACCACACGCTCTGATCTCAGCACATATGTGTTTGCACATGTCATAGCCACATGCCCTGATCTGAGCACACACACACTTGTGTGTGTACATGTGTTACAACCACACACCCTGATCTGAACACACACTTGTGTATGTGCATGTGTCACACCCACACACCCTGATCTGAGCACACACTTGTGTATGTGCACATCACACCCACACACCCTGATCTGAGCACACACACGCTTGTGTATGTGCATGTGTCACACCCACACACCCTGAGCTGAGCACACACACACACTTGTGTATGTGTGTGTCACACCCACACACCCTGATCTGAGCACACACTTGTGTATGTGCACATCACACCCACACACCCTGATCTGAGTACACACTTGTGTACGTGCAGGTGTCATGCCCACACACCCTGATCTGAGCACACACTTGTGTACGTGCAGGTGTCACATGCCCACCCCTGGTGCCCAGGTCAGAGCACACTCCACATCACGTGTGCCAGCTGGGCCAGAGCACATGCGTTTGTATGTGTGTGCATCACGTCCCCACCCAGGCAGACCCAAGCATTCCTGGACACATGCACACACTTCACACTCAGTCCCTTCGCACACCCGCATAGCAGGGCCAGGCGGGCGCTCTCCCCCAGTGTTCTGAGAGCCATGTGTCATGGTTGGGACTCCCTGTGGGCCCCTCCTTTCAACCTTCCCTCCACTTTCTGAGTCCAGTTCCCTAGTCTTTCTGTCCCTTTTGGTCTCTTGGCTGCCCCTCCATCATCCTCTGTGCTTGGCAGCCTCACTCGCTTATTTCTTTATTGGAGGTAAAATTCACAGAACATAAAATTAACTATTTTAAAGTGTGCACTTCGGTAGCATTTTTGCAATGCTGTGCAGCCACCACCTCCGTCTATTTCTGAAGTATCTTCATTGCCCCAATAGCAAACCCCATATTCATTCTACAGCCACTCCCCAGCCTCCTCTCCAGCAGCCTTGGCAAATACCAATCTGCTTCTCACCTTACGGATTTATCTATTCTGCATTTTTCACACAATATGTGACCTTTGCTGCCTGGCTTACTGCCCTCCTCTGTGTTTTCCAAGCTCAAAGGTCACCTCCTCAGAGGGACTCTCCCCAACCTCCCCATCCCTGGACACCCCCAACCTCCTGCTCATCAGCTCATGTCCCTCAGCAACATCTAATACAATCCTGATGGGTTCACTTGGAAGTTGTCCATCTGTCTCTCAAAAACACAGACTCCCAAGGACAGGGAATGGGTTCTGCTCCCTTTGGAAGGCTGTGAATGAATAAATGAATGAGTAAGGAGTGAACGAGTGATCTGCGGGACACTTCCCTCTTCTTCATCTCCCTCTGTCCCAAAACACAGCCTCCGCTTCCTTGTCGGAACTTGGATTCAGTTTGGCAATATTTACTGCAGACCTACTGTGTGATAGCTTCTGTCCCAAAAACCGGGGCTTCTGCAGTGAGCACGACAGACAAACTCTCTGTCCCCATGGCACCTTCAACTTCAGGGCAGAAAGAGACTGGGTGGCACAAGATTTCACTACAGGTGAACTTGTTGCTAGGGGAATAATTGTTCCTGTTTGTGTATTCATTCAAGCACCTACTATGTGGAGGGTCACTGTAAATAACTGGGGTTACTTGAGAGTGGGGGACCCAGGGAAGGCCCCTCTGAGGAGGTGGCATTGGAACCAAGCTCTAAAGACTGATAAGGAGAGTCACTTAAAGATTCAGGGGAAAAGGCACTTCTGGTGGTTGGAAGCGCAGGGACAAAGACTTAAGAGAGGAAGGATTTCAAAGAGCAGAAGGTGAGGCAAGCACAGTGATGAGGGGGGAAATGGCCCATTCACCTGTCATGTGATGGCAGGCAAAGCCCTTAGCCACTCCAGCCCTCAGTTTCTTCATCTGCTAATGGGGATTATAATAGTAAAGCCTTTTTGGGGAGGGTTCAAGAAAATCCAGGACATGCCACCAACCCAGTGACTGGCGCTGACCAGACAGCCAAGAAATGAGCCCACTTATCATGGGAAAGTGTCATAATTCACGTTAATTCCAAGCCAGGGTTTCCCACAGCCTGCTCTAGTGTGGCTCTACCCCTACCCCTGTGTTAATAGCCGATGAGTGAGATGCACACAGCAGCAGCTGTAGAAACCTTACCTCCAGCCCTTGCTGCTTGCCCAAGCCCACCCCTCTGCCCTGGTTTTTCCTGGCCATATCCTCGCAGACCTCTCCACTCACCTTTCCAGCATCACACACACTCACTCTTGACCATCCTCCCTCCTACACTTGCCAACTTTGCTGGGATGCAGATTTATACAGAACAAAAGAAAAACATCTCTATTTCTATGGCATGATTCCACCTCGTAGAGCAGCTTTGCCTACCCTGCCCCTCCTATCTCAGAACAGGAATGGGATGAGCACCTTGGCTCTGGGGTAAGGGGTGTGTGGCCACCCATAGAGAGATGAATCATGGTGGCACTTTGGTCAGACAACCCCTACCCTTCCCTAGACTCAAGCCAACTCTCTCCCATGAGTGTGCTGCATTTGTTTATTTGTATGGAGACTCACACCCACAGGATGGGGTTGTGGGGACCAGGACTGCAGAAACGCCCTGCCCTGGCTCCCCGTATCAAACAGAAAGTCAAAGTTTTCCCTCCAGTCCACCGGCACAGTGGGCACAACCTTACACAACCTTCCCCACCACTTTCCAGACCTCCTCACCCCCTCACTTAGTCTGCTCCAGACACACTAGACGTCAGAATGTACCTCCAGCCTCCCAGGCACAGTTCTGCCTCAGGGCCTTTGCACTGGCTGTTTCTTCTGATGGACTGTTCCCTGCACCCTGGACCCACCAGATACATGCCCAGCTTCCTCCCTCACCTCCCTTGGGTCTCTGTTCAAATGTCTCTTCCTCAGCAAGGTTTCCCTTGACCTCTCTATTTTAATTATTACCACCCACCCACTCCTACCTCTCCCAAACCCCCTTTTCTACTTCATTTGTCTCTAGGGTACCTATCACCTTTGAACCCATTATACACATCCCTTGTTTGTGCTTTTATCTGTCTCCATCACTAGACTGCGAGCACTGAGGAGGCAGGAACCAAATATGTTTTGTTCACTGCTCTTTTTCCAGGGCCTGGAACATGGTACATGTTCAGTAAACATTTACTGCATGACTAAATGAATTTCAGAATGAATGAATGAATATACAGTTTTAACGGATGAGCCATATCTGTTTTGTTCACTGCTCTTCCTCCAGTGCCTGGGATATAGTATATGTTCAATAAATATTTGCTAAATGAGCAAATAATTTTATAAATGAATGAATGCATAGTTTAATGATTGAGCCATAAATTTAGCTCTAAGTCCCTAGGTGGACAGAGTGGAGAAAGAAGGATTAGTTATAGTCTTCGTGAGGACAAAACAATCCAGTACCCAGGAGAAGACCTTGTGCCAAACAATTTATGTGCTTCTTCTCATTTAATTTTTACATGAAGTTTCTGCAGTATAGGAGCACTCATAATTTCCATTTAGGAATATGCAAAATCCTGACCAAAAGGGGGAAAAGAAGTGTAACAAATAAGGTATCAGTGGCTGCGAGAGTTCAAATAAAATTGAGAGGCTACTCTGGAGGTTGCTTTTATGCAAGCTTCAGTTAGACATTGCTACCTCTCATAACTTGCCAAACCCCAACCAAAACCACTCCTTCCAATTCTAAATAGCACATATTTATGCTATGTGCTATGTGCTATGTATAAGATTCCACAAAGGTTCCATGCACTAGAGCAACTTTCCAAAGCCTACAACCTCCAGATTGGTCCCTGGACCAGATAAGTCCTGAAACCTAGAGGACCAGAACATCAACTAGTTCTCCAGAACATCAACTAGTTTCATCCCCCTATCCCATATTATTGACAGCCCCTTACCAACATGAAAAAGTTAGAATTGGGCATAGCCCAAATACCCCTAAAGAATGACAGAAAGATCAAAGGTGATGGTGGAGTTATACAGAGAAGGTAGTAGGGTTTAATAAACGAGTATGAGTGCTGAATCAGTATATTGATATTTCTTTTAGTCTCCTATACCTTAAAGCAGCTAGAAATAAAAACCTAAAATTGTAGAATTGTAATCCATACCTAGTTCATATCTACTCTACAACTAATTGTTGCAACGTACGTTGAATGTATTGCTTTTTGGTGTATACGTTATTTTTCACAGAAAAGGAAAAAAAGAGCGTAGGAAGAGTATAATAGAGTAGATAGGATTTAACAAATGAATATGACTGCTGAATCAATATATTGATATTCCTTTTGGTCTCTGGTGTCTTGGAGTAGCTAGAAGAAAAAATGAAAAATCATGGAACTATAACCCATAACAACTTTAGAATATGGTGTATAACTGCTTGTTAAAATGTACTTGGAAATCTATTGCTTTTTTGTATATATGTTATTTTTCACAATTAAAAAAACGTTTCAAGAAAAGAAAATGCAAAGGAAGCTGAGTAACATGAGGACTGTTCTGGTTTGCTAGCTGCCGGAATGCAACACACCAGAGATGGATTGGCTTTAAATAAAAGGGGATTTATTTCATTAGCTCTTCAGAGGAAAGGCAGCTAACTTTCATCTGAGGTTCTTGCTTACGTGGGAAGGCTCAGGGCAATCTCTGCTGGCCTTCTCTCCAGGCCTCTGAGTTCCAACAACTTTCCCTGGGGTGATTTCTTTCTGCATCTCCAAAGGCCTGGGCTGAGCTGCGAGTGCTGAGATGAGGTATGCTGAGCTGCTTGGGCTGTGCTACTTTGTGCTCTCTCATTTAAGCACCAGGCAATTAAGTCAAACGTCATTCATTGCAGCAGGCACGCCTCTTAGCTGACTGCAGATGTAATCAGCAACAGATGAGGTTCACGTACCATTGGCTCATGTCCACAGCAACAGAACTAGGTGCCTTCTCCTGGCCAAGCTGACAACTGACTCTAACTACCACAAGCACATTCTCCCGATCAGGACTGGGTATTGCTCTTGCCCAGTTCCCAAGCTCATCTGCTAACAACTAAGCCAACTTCTCCCAAAGCCTTCACTTGATTCTCAGTGAAGAGTGCAGACAGTCAGGCTGACCCCTGGAAAGATGGATTCAGCAGGATGGTAATTTAGCATGGATTGCAAATGATTTTTTTGATCAATGAAGTTTGAGTAATGGCACTTTATGAAACAGAATAAGAGAAAGAGAGGGAGAAAGAGATGAACTAAATACTTAAACATAGAAAGCAAAACTTGAAAACATTTAGAGGAACATTTAGGAGACTATCTTTAAGACCTTGAGAAGTGGAAGGATTCTTGAACAAGACAAGAAATGTGCACAAAACATAAAAGAAAATATTTGGTAGACTTGGCGACACCAGATTTTCAGACTTTGGCACTACAAAGGACACCACGAATGAAATGGAAAGACAAGTCAGACTGGAGATGTTTGTGATATTCCTAAGTGGAAAAGGATGTATATATGGACTATGTAAAGAGCTCTGAGAAATAAATAATAAAAAGATAAATATCCCAACAGAACAGGCAATTCATAGAACAGGAAACCTGAACAACCAACAGATTCCAGCCAAGATTCTAAGTCTCATTAGTGGCAGGGAAATACAGCTTAAAACCAAAAGCATTTTACCGGATTGGCAAAAATCAAACAGTCCATCAGAACCAAGAGTTGGCGAACATGTGGAGTGACCACAAACTTCCCTTTACTCGCAGGGGTAGTGTAAATGCAGAATGCATTGGCAATATCCTGTAAGGTTGGAAACCAAGCAGCCCCTAGCACCATAATTCCGCTCTTGTGTATACACCCTACAGCAGAGATAAGCAAGTTACAACCCAAGGGCCAAACCTGACCCCACCTATTTTTCTAAATAAAATTTTATTGGAACACAGCCATGCCTATTCATGTACACATTTCCGACGGCTGCTTTCATGCTACTACAACAGGGTTGAATAATTGTGACAGATATCATCTGGCCTGCCAAACCTTAAATATTTACTCACAGGCCCTGGACAAGAATAGTTGGCTGCCACCTACTCTACATCAGTGTTTCTCAAGGTTGAGTGCGCATATTGATCATCCAAGGATCTTGATAAAATGCAGGTGCTGGTTCAGCTGTTGTGGGTTGGACCTGAGATTCTGCATGGCACACAAGCGCAGGGCTTTTACTGATGGTGCTGGTTCACAGACCTCACTTTGAGTAGCAAGGATACAGATTATTCAGGGACCAGCCAGGATGTTTCTATGCATCTTTGCAGACAAAACAGAGAAATGCAGTCACAATGGCGTCTTGAACTCATCTTATGTCTGCCCCAACAATCACCCAGCAAAAAGGCAGATCCCTTCATCAGTGCTTGTTGTACACTTTCTGTGTGCAGGATACACCTGAAGCAAGAAGGGAATTACATGCATTCACATCCAAAAAGATTTCATCAGCCTTGAAGGATGAGTGGAAGAGGAAATGTAACATGTAGTTGCATAAAGTTCTAAAACTCGGTGCCCCAAGCCATAAGCGTGCGAGACATAACCCAAGGGGTTCATGGACATCCAGGATGAGAAGCAGCACCAGAGTTCTTATACTAGCAGCCCTTGGACACCCAAGTGGAGGTTTGCCAGCTGCCCACTGGTCCTCAGAGGTAAGAGGTCATATCTGAAGTCTCAAGGCCCAACACAGGAGAAGAGTAATCGACATGTCTTAGGTTGATATTTTATACATTTGTGGAAGGTTTCTCTTTCCGCAAACTCCTCGGACTTGATCTGGAACACTTTTCCCCTCATCTATTTCCTTGACACATAGTAGGAGTCCAGAAAATGTTTGTTGAATGAATAAATGATTCATATTCAGTTCCAGAAGCTATCCTATATAAATAGCATTCACAACAAACAAACAAACAAAAAACAAGCCAGGATGAAAGGGAAGAATTTTAAAGAATGAGAGGACATTTCTCCTGAAGATAGCATAATTACTCTGGATCTAGGGGTGTGAAAACCTGAAGGAGAGGGGGTCCTCTCCCAATCCCTGAGAAAGCCTCCTGCAGAGCAGCTCTTTCCCTGACCAGCTAAGAGTGAATGTGCTCCCATCTACCTAGAGCTGTGGAGTCCACAGGGGCAAGGAGCACCCCATAAAAGAGAGGACACTGGACCCAAGATATTGGTGACTTGTTCCAATGTCTCAAGGATCCAACCCAAGACACAGAAGGCACCATCAGGCTTGAGTCCCCAATCTATGTAGCAAAAAAGCTTCTAGGGGACCCCAAGAAGTGAGGATTCAGACACCCTGAGAAATCACCTCTTCCTTCAGTGCGGCCCTCAGCATATCTACCACCAGCCTCCCTACCCCTGAACTGGAACCTCAAGGCCAAGAAGTTGTCCCCTACATTTGGCACTAAGCTGGGCACAGAGGGAGGATCCAAAGATTATGGGTGAGTGAGAAGATGAGTGACTTGTAAACAAATGAATACGTTGATCGGTGAGATAATGAATGAATGATGAATAAATGAGCAGACAATTGAGTGATTAAATAAGCAAATGAATGAAACAACAGATGAATGGATGAGTGGGCAGGTAGTTGGATAGATGGGTGGTTGGTTGGATGGATGGATGGATGGATGGATGGATGGATGGATGGATGGACGGATGGATGGATGGATGGATGGATGGACAGGGTGTGATTCATGGTCGGATCCAAGATGGGACCCCACCCCCCTTACAGAGGTCTGGTGTGGACATGAGGAAGTGGACACACCCAGCCAGTGCATCCCCCCTGCTTCCCACAGGCCTTCCCTTGTCCTGAGGGCCGGGACAAAGCTAAGATATTCACTCCCCAGGCAATTCTCCGCTCAAACCAACCATCTCTCTGCAAGCCCAGCCCTGCCCAGGAGAAGCCCTCAGCAGGGGCCCCATCCACCATCCCTGCCTCGAGGTGCCCTGGACGAGCCTCGGGACTTGATGCGCAGTTTGTGGGGTAGAGAAGGCTGAGCCAGATTCCCAGTACTAGGGCAGGTCACCCCAGAGGACCACCCCATGGGGTCAGCAGCAGATGTCCGCAACACATCTGAGGACCCTGAGGCCCGGCATCCAGCAGACATGGGTGACCACAAACCCCAGTAGGGCCTGAGCTCAGGTCTGGGACCCACGTGTCCATCCAACAAGTGACAACTGAAGAGGGCAGCTGGAAAGGTGATCTGCGGGGCCTTGTCAATTCTGTTAGGGCCAAGGGGTGCCAGCTCCTGTGAGACCCTGGAAAAAGTGGCCAGACCAGTTCGCCTGTGAGCCCCCAGGCAGCCCCAGCATCCTGGAACCCCAGAGTCCAGGGAACATGGCCTCAGGAGGCAGCTATGGGCGGTAGACACAGAGGGGAGTGATTCAGCCCCAGGGTGGGAGTCCCCAGTCCAGGGGGTCTCCCACAGCTGGGTCTGCAGGGGCAGGGTTCGAGGACCCCCAAAACCAGGCAAGAGGCCTAAACGAAGCTTGAGTGCCCGCAGCTCCGCCCTGAGCTGGGCATTCTCCTCCAGCATCCGTGCAAGCCTGCCCTCCACAGCCTCGTCCTTGAGACGCCTCTTTTCCCTGGATCTTTTGGCCGCCTCATTGTTCTTCCGCCGCTTTTCCCAGTAAATCGTGTCTTTCTTCTCTTCCGGCATGAACTCCCGCTGCCGGCGCACGGCTGGACCCCTGCCCCGAGCCCTCCTCAAGGTCTTGCCTTCAGAGGCATCCTCCAGGTCTAAAAGTCTCATAGCCATGGTTGCCCTTCAGGACCTGGGAAAGAGGAAAGAGGTCTTGGGCTGGATGGCTCCTCGCTCTAATTTATCCTTGTCTCACCAGCACCGAAAGGGACAGCTGCTCTTGGGGTGGAGGAGGGGAGAAGGAATTGGGCTGGAGACCAGGGTAAAGGTGGAGAGGGAGGTAGGGAAGGGCAAAGGAAGCTGGGGGGAGATAATAAGCTGGGTCGGTTTGGTGCCTGCTGGAGGAGTGGGCAAGACCACCGAAAAGAGACCACTAGGCTGGGGAAGGCTTAGGAGCAGACCGGCAGTCGTCATGGAAATCTGGTTGGGGGGTGCTGTATCCTCAGGAGGCGTTTTCTTACCACTGGGAAGGTCAGCACACAAGCCAGGGGCTTAGTTCAATCTGAGTTCCAGAGTAAGAGTCTTGGAGACCCACAGGGAGGCACGAACAAGTCTGGACCTAGAAAGAGAGAATGTGTGTCCATGAAGTTAAACTGAGGAAAGCTGGGGTCAGATAATAAGCTACCCCTCATACAAACTATGCCCAAATTGTATCCCAAGATTTCCTCATTCTGTGGCCAGAGTTTCGCACTTACCCATCCATCCATCCATCCTCATCATTCACCTACATTCATCTACCTAAGTTCAACCACCTACACTCATCTTGTCATGCATTCACCCATCCACTCACTCAACTGGTCTATTTACTTATCCACTCTCTCATCCAGGCACCCCTCTCTCCTGTCATTAAAACAACTCATATCCATCCATTTATCCATTCACCTGCCATTTTATTTATTTTTCCATCTACTCATTCATGTATCCATCCATCCCCCCATCCAACTGAAACATCCTCCATTCATCTCTCCAAATGTCCATGCGTTCACCCATAGAGTTATTATATATATGGTGCTTTTACTAAGAACCAGCCCTTTCCATTTATATACTCATTCATTAGTCCCACCCATGCACCCACCCACTCTTCCATTCATCCAACAAATATCCCTACACTTTGCCAGTCATTCTTCCATAAATCCATTCATACATCTGTAGGTTCATCCATGGGTCCATTCATCCAATCAACAAGAGGTAATTCTTGCAAACTTCTCGTGTGCCTAATGTGGAAAAGAGTATTAAGAATGTAGGTAAAGAGGAAAATCAAAATCATTAGATACCCAGCTCCTAGGGTGGAGCGCAGAAAAGATGCCCAGGAGACATCCCCATCCCCAGCCGCCAAGGATGATGACCACCTCCTTTGCCTTAGCCCCATTTCTTGCATTTGCTGTCCTAAAAATTCTAACACATGGTTGACTCTACCATTCACATGGGTCCCCTGTAACTAGGACATTATCACCTTCTGTGATTTTGACACAAAACAGTGGTGGAGAGCAAAATCACAAATACCACAAGGTGTGAAGATTCTGCTTAGAAAGTCAAAACAGTCTTCAAGAAAGAGAAGACATGAAAGGCTGGCCTCTTTGTTCTGAAAAACCCGTAACTGTAACTTCCCATCAGCGCAGGCATGTGTCTTTCTTGTTTAACACTGTATCCTTGGTACTTAGCATTGTGCTTGTAAATAGGAGGTGAAATAAACATTTGTTGGAGAAGTAAAGGCATGAATGAACAGATCAATGAAAACAGAACTTTGTTCAGCTGGGGAGTGCTTTGCCCTTCTGTGAAACTGCTCTGTCCCCTGAAAACTGTGAAACCCAACGTATTTCCCTGTTTCCTATAGCCACCAGGAAACTCCACATTTAGACTCGGGCTAACCTGCAGTAGCTTTCTTGAAGTAGGACTGTAGATTTTTCTTCCCCAATGCATATGTTTACAGCAGTATTATTCACAGTAATCAAAATGTGAAAGCAACCCACATGTCCATCAGTAGATGAATAAATAAATTCAATGTGGTATATACATACAGCAGAATATTATTCAGCCATAAAAAATGAAGTTCTGATATACACTACAATATGGATGAACCTTAAGACATTATGTTGAGTGAAATAAGCCAGACACACACACACACACACAAAAATATATTGTATGATCTCTCCTATATGAAATAGCTGGAATGACAAATTTCATAGAGACAGAAAGTAGATTATAGGTTACCAGGTGCTGGGGAGAGGGAATGGATAATTATTGCTTAATGGGTGCAGAGTTTCTGTTTGAGTATTATGATAAGTTTGGGTGATGGATTGTACAATACTGTGAATGTAACGTTTACTACTGAATTGTACACTTGAAAGTGGTTAAAAGGGAAAATTTTTAGTTATATGTATACAATAAAACCTTTAAAGGAAAGTAAAGAATGGGTGTGATGATAAGGACAGGAAGAGACCCAGAGTTTGTCATCTGCCCAAATCACACGGTAAGGCAGTGGCAGGACTGAGACTTGAAACTGATTTGTCTAGGTGTGCATCTGTTCTGCCACACACATGGCCTGCCCATATCTCTGAGTGATCACTGTGTCTGCAATCTGGGCTGAGCTTGGAGAATAAAAGGCTGGTGCATCTCTGCAGTCATCCATGTGGGTGAGAATTCCTGGTCACGGGGACTTCACTGCCCATGCCTGGGACCCCGTCTGAGGTCTGGGGGCCCTCCCCACCTGCTGGTGTTGACCTGCAGCAGTGGGCACCCCCAGACCTACCCATAGGACAGAGGCTGTGGAAGCCTCTGCCCCTGCGTGGGGGCTGGTCCACAGGAACCAGGAGAGCCCTGGAGCTCCCACCTGTGCTTTGCTCCCATCAGCTAGACCAAGTGAAATCATCTTGCCCGGGATGTTCAGGCTCACTGACCTCTTTCAGACACCTAAGGCCATCCCCAGCCAGGAGTGTATTGTCCCCACGTGCACTCAGGGAAACTGAGACTCAGGCAAGTGAAGTGACTGCCGCAGGGAGGCTCAGCAATTCCAAAAGTAAACCCACCATCTCCCTCCCATCCTTTGCTTCCAAGGTTGCAAGTGCCGTCACCAAACCAGAGCTCCAAAGCTGCCATGAGCATCCTTTGCATCTTCTTCCCACTCAACCCCACCCCACTAACCCCCTCGCTACACAACATCCGGCCCCTCTTCTGTCCCCACCACCCTGGCCCCAGCCCATAGGGCTTGCTCCTATTCCACCTTGACACACACCAGCCTCCACCTTTTCCCTCTACCCCACCCCTCCTATGGTCCAGATGTGTCTTTTAAAGCCCCATTTATCAGGTTATCAGTGGCTGAGAAAGTTCAAATAGAGTTGAGAGACCACTCTTCTGGAAACTTCAGCTAGGTATTGCTATTTATCATGGTTTGCCAAACTCCAAATAAACCATTCCTGCCAACCCCCCCCCCCCCAAAAAAAAACCCTAGAGCTGCATCTGGGACTCCACAAAGCTTCCATGCATTATGATTATTTTTCAGAAGCCTACAACCTCCAGATGGGTTCTTAGGCCGGAAAAGTCCTAAACTCCCAAAGGGACCGGCCTCTCCAGAATACCAGCTAGTTCCATCCCCCATCCTATATTATCCTCACCCCTTTCCCAACATGAAAAAGTTAGAATGGGCATAACCAAAATACCCCTAAAGATAGGGGAAAGATCAAAGTAGAAGGTGGCATTATAACAGAGAAGATAAAATTTAACAAATGAGTATGACTGCTGACTCATTATATTGATATTTCTTTTAGTCTCCAGTGTCTTGGAGCAGCTAGAGGGAAAAAAAACCTAAAACGGTGAAACTGTAACCCATACCAAACTCTGAAATCTGTTCTATAACTAATTGCAGCGATGTGCTTTAAAATGTATTGCTTTTTTTGTATATATGTTATTTTTCACAATAAAAAAGTCATGTTCAAAAAAATTAAAGGTCTATCCCTGGCTTAAAAATCTCTGGGGACTGCTCATGAGTATGCGAGCTTCTTAGACTCCTAAAAGCAGCACTCATCTGCTTCCAGTTGGCCCCTCTCTCCACCCCCGGGCCAAAGGATAAAGAAGACACTGCACTCATATTTTCTAGAAGGAACCAATGAACACCTGAGTGTTCGAGTGAAGTAAAGAATGAGTGATGCCTACCCTAACACACAAAAAAAACACATCTTTTTTACCTTTTGCAAGTCATATCAGTACACAATTCCACGAATTAAAGCAGTTTCCCTTTATATACATAGTTTAGCCTGGTAAGCTACTAAATTACTAAAAGCAAATGTTACAAATTAAATAGGAACAGTGACCACTTATTTTTATAATGGGGATAAGAAAGAATAGTCAGTGAATTTTCCAGCAAATGAATGAATGGGATGAGTACCTCTATTCTCACATTTTAACAAACCAGGTAAGAGATGAGAACTTTTTTTTCCCCTCACCTGAATTAGGTCTATCCATTCTTATTTGCAGGATCAAAAAGCACAGTACAGTCTGATTCAGAATAGAAATTTAAAACTATATCAAAATAATTCATGTTAACACACATAAATTCACATTAAGGAATATCATAGAATTAACTTTTGTATCAGAAGAGAGACATACTGATGCTTAGTTTCAGAAGACACTATCATCTATTAAAAGAGTCAAACCTCCTAAAAACGAGAACAGAGTCCTTTGTTTTTTAATCTTTGAGTTTCCTTTAAAAAAATCTTTTTTATCACAATTGTCATTCTGTATTGGCTTTTCTTTTGATCTGATGTTCAAGTTCAAGCAAGGGACACACTACGCGTGCAGCTGAATTAAGATGGTGATGCCGAATGGAAAGGGGACATCCCGAATGCAGCAGCAGAATGGAGCTCAGAGCTCACACACCATGTGTTCTCTAGAGGGAAAGGAGGAACACTTTTCAGCAACTGTACTGGCAAAAAAATGTATTTTTACAATATTTTGTTTGTGTTTTAGGGGAAAATGTGTTCCATGAAGCATGTGATATGCTTGCGTTGCAGTTATAGGCCATTAATGTTTTTATTTAAGGACTAAATTAAAATGGAAATGTTTATTTCACTTTTGGTTGATTTTCAACTTTCCTTAGTTATTAAAATAACAATGGTGGGTAACATTCCCTGTTCTGCAAAAAAAAAAAAAAAAGAATGAGTGATGTACAAATCAGTAAATGAATGATGAGCAGGCGGAGCCGTGCTGAAGTGGTCCAGGGGCGGGGGCTGTGAGAGGGGGCTGCTGCAAGCGAGCCCGAATGGGTCCTCTAGCCCAAGGAGTTGGTCTTCTACAGCCAGGACAGCTCATCTAAGCCTCAGCTCCCTCTCCCCAAGACAAGTCTTCACTCGGAGACCCGTGTCCCACTGGCCACAGCTCCCTTCCACAGCCTGCCTGGCCATGCCTTAGGAACCTGCGGAGTGGTTTTCAAACACCATCCCAACCAATATCCCAGAGCCTGGACACTGCGTCCAGCACCTCAGCCATCACTCTCACCCGGGTTTGTGAAGAAGGACAAGTGGCAGGCAAGCCCAGAGATGTCTGGACCAGCTGGACTGGACAAGAAAGGGACCTCGGCCCAGGGGTCTTCAAAGAGCAAGCCAGAGTCAGCAGATACTTGAAGAGGGAGGTTGAGCGTGGGATGGTGGTCAGATAGAAGAGGGACTGGCCAGATCCACTCTGGGGCAGAGGCTCTCACGCCAAGTCAGAGAAAGAGAGGACAGCTTGGCCGTGGTCTAACACACCCTGCTCAAGTCTCTCCTTGCCGTGGCTGTCCTGAGTTCCCCCTAACCACCGCCCCTCACACCTGCACAGGAACCCAGAGGGAGATGAGGCAGCAGATAGCTATCCTGCCCACATTTATTTAGAAAAGATGCAGTCAGGGCTTTTCTAAAAAGCCTGGGCTGAGCCTTCCTGTGGTCACAGAGGAAGTACTAATGGAAGGCTGTGAGTCAGGGGGCACTGCTTAGGAGGTGGCAGCCCGGGAAGGGGAAAACAAGCAAAGAGACGTCTCCCTCAGAGATGTCCCAGGCCAGCTCCGCCCCGGCCCTATCAGCCTCCACAGCCTCTCCAGCCAGTGGCAATCGAGGCTCTTCTTGGTTCTCTTAAGTGACGGGGAACTCATTCACTCTAAATCAGCCCCTGTCAGGCTGGGTGAGCTCTCCTAGCAAAGAAAGTTTTCGTGGAATAGAACTAAACTCCACCTTCCCTGAACTCTTCCCTGTTAGAATGTGTTGTCTCTTCGCATCTGTGGAGAACCTCTCCTCCCTCAGCCCTGGAACTCTTTGGGGATTTGACGGATTGGCATCAAACCCACCCATCCCGACCCAGTCTGCTTTCCTCCAAAGAAGAAACTGATATTTATTGAGCACCTACTATGTGCCAGGCACATTCAATTGCTCACTTCGCATTCACCCCCACCCAGAGTGGTAGGTACAATTATTATGCTCTTTGTCAGATGAAGAAACTAAGACTCCAAGAGGTCAAGTGACCTGCCTGAGGCCACAGGGCCACAGGCCCCAAATCCACTCCTTTCAAATTCAAATACACCGCATTAAACCTTCCCTGATTTTTTTCACTTCTTCTACTCAGGACATAGTTTTGAGTTAATCTGTTCTATCACTACTCATTACAGTGTACTTCAAAATCTATTGCTTCTTGTACATATATTTCACAATAAAAAAATGTTTTAAAAAAGGCCACCCATAGAATGCAGATAGTAATAGAACCTGTGTTATTAGTTATGTAAGGAAGAAATGGGGTAGTGTGTGCTGAGAGTCTGATATACAATAAAACAGATGATCAGCAATGGCTATTTTTATTTGTTGTTATTATTTTTTTAGATTATTTGGCAAGAAGCACCTACCACTTGGCTCCTTCTGATGACAGACTCTGTGTTTACCTGTGCTGACAATATACATGAGGACCCTTGGAAATCATGCCCGGCAACCGTTTCAATTGACAGATAAGGAGATAGAAATTGCACTCAAGATGGCAGATCAACCACATACTGAAACCTGCCCATCTCTCCAAACACTTAGAAATGTCAGGAAGACTCTAACAAAGCAATGGTGCCTGGGACATGGGTCAAAGTCCCCTAACCATGGAAGGGTGGGACCCATGAAGGGCAGTCAAATCTGTGAAATTAAGAACACACACTCTCAGAAAGCCTGACCAGAATGCCCATGGGGAAAATGTCTTGGGGTGATGATGACCTCAAAACCACTTCATGAAGTTCCCACAAACTCCCCTACTAGAAGAATTGACATCTGATGAAATAGAGAATAACAGTGCAATCTTAAAAGAGCATCACAATGAATACATTACACGACTCAGAAGGACAGGGGATTACAGCCAGAAAACAAGAACAGAAGATTGTGAAACAAGAAAAGAAAGTCACTGAAAAAAAAAAGTTGGCACTCAGATGTGAAATTACAACTGCAAGAATAATGACTAATGGAAGGGGAAACTGAGTTATAGAGCTGGAAAGGGACTTACTGACATCACATGGGATTTTAGTGGCAGAGAAGGAATTAGAATCTAAATATCAGAGTTGAGCTACCCAAAACCAAGGCTTAACTCGGCAGTTTAGCCACCCAAAGCCAAGGCTGAGCTCATGAGTTGAGCCTTGGGGCTTTCATGGCTCTCCAAGGGTTATCTGTGGTTTACCCTTCCTCCTTCCTGTTTTTCTTTTCTTTCCCTGCATTGTAAGATTGGTGCTAAGCTAGACTCCACAATCCCTCCCGAATGAAAAACAGTGCTTGCATTCCCTGACCAAGCACAGCAGGCCAATAAGTATGGAGAACTGGCCAGTCCTGTCCTCCAAAATTAGAGGTAAACTAAATAGAAGCTTAATGTCAGAAAAGGACTTGATTGAGTGAAGCCAAAAGGAATAGCCAATATTAGCATTAGATGTTGGGTCGGACTTCATGTC